>NW_027443386.1:0-286624 GCF_048569485.1 Anomaloglossus baeobatrachus | reverse complement strand
CAACACCGGAGATGTAATGAGTTTTTCAACACACAAAAAGCTGATGTGGTATCGCTGATTAGACAGATGCTGTGTAAGTGCAGCCTTCAAAGATAAATGTATACACAAGAAGTAGCATGCCACTCAACAGACAGAATGTTGTCACTCAGCGTCATCAACACCAGACCAAAAATAGTGTGAATGTCCCACTATAGAGCTAAGCTAGTGTGATACGCTCTATCAGGGGACAACCAAACATATGCACCATGACATGCGGTGCCCAGGAAATAATGACCTCATAATACCTGTACCATGCTCTATACAAACAACGGCAGGGGTCAGGGACAATAGGATGTCATATACAGTGCAATATTAGGACCACTTAAAGTGGAACCATCTCACCCAGTCTTTTTGTCGGTGAGGTGTCGTCCTTCTCCAGTGCTGCTTAGTCCAACTACCGGCACTTGGGGAGCAGTGGCTTGGTCACTGGCCCTGTCTGGGATACAACTGACCCTAAGATAATCCACAAAAACTCCCGCCCTTACAAGGGCAGTCCACAGCTGGCCCTGTTGTGGCTGACCCTAATATCCATCAAGCAGGTGACTTCCGACGCGTTTCACAACGACTGCTCATCAGGGGAGGCTTGAAACACCTGAAAATCGTGGTTATGGCTCAGGCTTAGAGCTCAAACCTATGTGGCCTGGTATCATTCCTGTCAATGTTACCTCTAATTCGGCTAAGCAGGGGTTCCAGGGTCAGGATAAAGATCAGGGGTGAGAGGGGGCATCCCTGCCTTGTGCCGTTAAGAATGGGAAATCTATCTGAAAGGAGACCGTTCACCCAGACCGTTCACCCTGACCGCGGCAGAGGGGTTACTATACAGAGAGCATATCCACCTGAGCATCATCCTCCCCAACCCCACCTCCCGCAGAACCTCCTCCATGAATATCCAATTGACTCTGTCGAACGCTTTTTCTGCGTCGGTCGACAGGAGCATCAGGGGCAACCCTTCCGAATTAGCCCTGTGGATTAAGTTCAGCGCCTTAGTGGTGTTGTCCCTCGCTTCCCTTCCCATCATGAACCCAGCCTGGTCCGGGTTGACAATCCCCCCCAGCAATGGAGAGAGTCTCTCTGATAATATTCTGGTGAAGAGCTTCAAGTCTGTGTTGAGGAGGGAGATGGGTCGGTAACTAGAACAAGAGGTAGGGTCTTTACTCTCTTTAGGGATGACTACTATATTAGCGGCCAAAGAGTCTCTCGGCAAGTGGACCTTTTCGGAGAGTGAGATATTGTTAAAGGCAGAGAGAAATGGGGGAGCAGCATGGAGCCCATCTTTTTGTAGTAAAGCAGGGGGAAGCCATCTGGGCCAGGGGCCTTACCAGTGGGGGAATTTTTAATTGCAGCCCAGTACTCCTCCTCTGAGATGGGTCTTTCCAGGGCATCCGCAACCGATTGGTTCTGGTCCTATTCTCAACAATAGAAGAGGCCCTGTTCAAAGTCCGATCAGGATACCCCCTCCCACTGAGTCTCTCTCTAATGCGGACAGCTTCACAACGATAGGAAGCTTCAGATGAGCATAAACGCTTCGCTCGTAAGAGCTCACCCACAGGTAAATTCTGTAAGGTGTGGGGCATGTGACAGCTACTCGCATGGAGAGAGGTATTGCCACAAATAGGCTTCCTATACAGAACAGAATGAATGGAACCAGTCAAGGGGTCGCCAGATAGCAGGATGTCCAGGAAGGGAGCTGAGTCCATATATAGGTTCATGGTAAATCTCAAATTGAGAGGGTTGTTGTTAAAATGTGCATTGACGGCTTCCATGGCCTCCTGGGGGATATCAAAATCTCCTGTATTACATATCAAAACTTGATCATCAATATATCTTGCATACCAAATAATGGTATGCAACAATGGATTATCACTTGTATAGATATATTTCTCTTCCCAGTAGGCCATGTAAATATTAGCCAATGCACATGAAAAACATGCCCCCATAGGACAACCGGCTATCTGGAGATAAAATGTTAAGTTAAACTGGAAAAAATTGTGGGTCAACAGAAAACCTGTTGTCATGAGAATGAATTCTTTGAGGACATCGTCAAATGAGCTGTATTTATTTAGATGAAAATACAGAGCCTGTAAGGCTTCCCTATACGGTATGCTAGGATATAATGAGACCACGTCGCTTATTATCCAAAAAGAACCACTCGTCCAGGACATCTCCAAATCCTGTAAGAGACTCTTTGTGTCTCTAATATGACCAATAGTACGTTTCATGAGCGGCTGGATATAATGATCTAGCCAGTCACTCAGATTGCTGGTTAGAGACCCAGTGCTGGCTACTATGGGTCTCAATGGGGGAGGGAAAGTGCCCTTATGGACCTTGGGAAGGCCTTGAAAAATGAGACACACCAGAGAGTCGACAAAAAGATATTCGTGGACCTTTTCATTAAGAACTCCCCATTGAAAACCTTGTGAGAAGAGGACCCGTAACTTTGAGGAAAAATCAGATGTGGGATCGCAAGGCAATTGCCTGTAAGTGGATTTATCACTCAATATGGTATTAATCTCTCTTTCATACAGTTTGCTGTCCAGCACTACTACTGAGCCCCCCTTGTCCGCCCCCCGGACCACAATGTGACTATTGTCCTTCAGATCTTTAAGTGCTCTTTTTTCAGAGGATGACAAATTGTCCTGAATCTGGGGTTTCATCAAGAGTATATTTCTGACCTCCGATTCTATAAGGTCCTGGAACGTGTCCATAACAGGAACCCTGGAGGCAATAGGATAAAAACTCGGGTTCTTATTGACAAAAGGAGAAGGTTCAGATATACCCGTACAGGTGTCACTTAGTTCTTGTAAGTGCGTAACCGCAATCTGTTCCCTCAAATTCCAAAATAGGGGGACATGAGTAGAATTGTTGGTCGGAGGATCAGGTGAGTTGGGCCTATCAGTATTGTCCGCATCAGTATTGGAAAAATGTCTTTTTATTGTGAGATTCCTGACAAACCTATTAACATCTCTAAAGCTGGTGTCACACATAACGACGACGACAACGACGTCGCTGCAACGTCACCATATTCTGTGACGTTGCAGCGACCATAGATAATCGTTAGTAAGCTGTCAAACATGCTAAATAAAGCAGCGACGGAGCAGAGATCATAGCGACGTCGACGGTCGTTGTGTGGTTTCAGACATGTCATTGCACGACGAGTCAGAGGTGTGGTTTTAACCCCTAGATACGGTTTGCGTTATCTCTTTTCACGCCCCTCTGTTCCTATTGGTGATCGCTACAGCGCTTTGCGTTGTCTTTCTTCACGCCCCTCTGTTCCGATTGGTCATCACTACAGCGTCGCCTGATTGGGTGACCGTATCAAACAAAAGACGACGCAGTAGCGCTTCCATTCACTCTACCTGAGCTTTTTCAGAACGCAGTTTGCTGCAGTGATTCTTTCAATTTGTTGATTTCGTCTTGGATTTTTAATATTCTCCTGACTTAAAGGTAAGTAATTTTGGGCAGTATTATACCAATATTCTAGTACATCGTGACATTAATATAGCAACTGTATTCTTGTATATTGGGGCAGTATTATAGTTATATTTATCTATGTACATAGGGGGAAGTATTATAGCTTTTCTATTCCTGTACATAGGAATATATATATATATATATATATATATATATATATATATATATATATATATATATATAAAATAAATATATATATGGGGCCAGTATTATAGCAATTATATTCTTGAACATATAGCTATTTTCTACATATATATATATATATATATATATATATATATATAGGTATATATGTATATATATTTATATATTCAATACCGCTGTACATATAGTTATGTTCTTGTACATAGGGGCAGTATTATAGTAGTTATATTTTTGTACATAGGGGCAGTATTATAGTAGTTATATTCTTGTGCATAGGGGCAGTATTATAGTAGTTAAATTCTTGTATATAGGGGGCAGTATGATAGTAGTTATATTCTTGTACATAGGGGGCCGTATTATAGTAGTTATATTATTGGACATAGGAGCAGTATTAAAGTAGTTGTACGTAGGTGGCAGTATTATAGCAGCTATATTCTTGTGCTTAGTTTATAACAATGTAGTAATACATTAATTTCCTTTTTTTTCAGATGTCTTCCAACAAACAAGAATTTATAAGGGAGATGATTGATATGTATCGATCCCTGCCTTGTTTGTGGAAGATTAAGTCTGTCGATTATAGCAATCGATACAAGAAAAAGCAGGCCTATGAGCAGCTTGTTGAATTGTTCCAGAGGCATAACCCTACTTAGACCATTACGACTGAGATTGTGCGAAAGAAAATCCAGGGTATTCGCACCGTTTATAAAAAGGAACTAAATAAGGTGGAGAAGGCCAGCAAATCTGGTGCCGGAACGGAGGAACTTTACGTTCCAAAGCTTTGGTACTACGATTTGCTGGCCTTCATAAGAGACCAAGAGGTACCACGTACAATAACATCGCTGTCCTTTGGTCCCGGAACACAGCCTGAGGTCCGGTCTGACACCACAGTTGGAGATGTAAGTACCTTTGTGAAACTTTTGATGTACATGGCATTATTTAATTGAAAATAGTTACTACGGTTTTCTATGATTACTGTTGCAGATTTCAAAATGTATCCCTTCCAGTTCAGATAAGTATACTCCTTTACTAGTTTCTCCACACTCTATTTTCATACCATGTAATGACATTTCATATCTTGTAGTACTAGTCTGCCCCTCCCATTAGTTTCCAGTGCATGTGTATCCCTGTGCCTGTTGCTCATGATATCTGAGTTTAACATCATTTTTATTGTTCCGCAGGATCGTTGTGAAGCTGGGCCAATAGCGACAGGTGGTGATGATGAAATTGCCGGGACTTCCGAGGAGACCGCAGAAGCTCCATTACCGCGGCGGATCTCCTCAACCCGTAAGAGGCAGCCGAACAACACATCATCAACAGACCTTATGGATATGGCGAAGAAAATCCTGGAGCAGCACAGCAGACCATCCATTTGCGGATTTGCCCAGCTTACGGATGAAAGACTCCGTAAGCTGGATGACAAACAAAGAGGTCATGTCGAAAGGGTCATGCTGGAGGCCCTCAACAAGGTGGCATTGGGGAAACTGACAGACTCCTCAAAAGTGTGCGAAGTAGATCATCAACAACACTCTTCATGGAACCAAGTGCCATGGATGAGGATGGAGCCTCGACCGCACCTCCAGCATGACCCCCCCGCACAGTATCCCATGTTCCCCCCAATGAACCAATTTTTCAGCCCACAGAGGCAACATTTAAATGACTCTAGTAACCAATATCAAAATTTATAGTTTTTGTTTTTTGTTATAATATTTATGCTGTTTTTGTTGTTGTTTAAGCAATGTTAGGGAATTGTAATAAAAAATGTCTTTGATTTCAAACTTTTGTACAGCTTTCATGAATTCTGCATAACATTATTCACGGGGTAAAGGGCTGGGTGGAGGTCAGGGTCGCCATCATGGCACAACTCTACAGATGCACATATATAATGTGTGTGTGTGGGTGTTTTTTTTTTAATTAAGAATGTTTTTGTGGGTTCTTTGTTTTAAAGCTGTGGTGGGGAACATAGTGCTCTCCCTGCTGCCTTATAGTGCTGTCACCTAATGCTCTCCGAGCTGCCTTCTAGTGCTGTCACTGTCAGTGCTGTTTGTGTTATGCCACCTACAGCTCTTTGTGCTGCCACCTATTGCTGTGTTGCCCAGGGATTGGGGGGGAAATGAGATCCTGGCCAAGGGGTTACTTCTGCAGGTATCCCGGTGTCGTGACCCGGTCTGTAATGTCAAGCTCCCAAAAAAGAGGGGGATTAGGTAGGGGGAATTGTCTGTCACGCCACCCGTGGGTTGCGTTGATAAGGTGGTGGCACCGCCACTGCCTCTGGGGACCGTGCCCGGGACTGATGGTGTGGGGCAGCTAGGTGGGATACCCTCCACGGGTAGGGGGATTTATAGTCCCAGGGCCCAATTGGGAGAGGTAGTTTGTAGAGTGACGGGTACAGTCCTCGCCTTGTACCGGGTGGTGCAGGAGTACTCACAGTATAAACCAATAACTAACCCCAGTCCAGTAATTAACCAAGTTGCTGGTAACAGGTGCCAACGGCCCGCTGCTGTGAAGACGGGTCCCACACCCGTGTGTGTAATTCAGGTGATCTTTTCCTGCCCGAGGTATGTGTCTTCTTTTCACACTGGTCCGTACTGGGTCCCGACAGCTGGCACCCCTCTCCTGGTCCACTTCGGGTCCCACAAGAGGCTGGCCCATTCCTGAGGCCGTGAGTACCACTCACCCCAGCCCCACACAGGGGCTGCTTATGTGACGCCCTGGACTAGCCAGGTGGTCTCAGAGGTAACATCACACACACACACACACCCTCCCCTGGACAGTCAAGATCATTGAAAAAAAAAAAAACCTTGTTGCCACTGTACAGTCTTGATGTCCTCCTGTTTTCGTGGGGAGGGGGTGAGTGGGGTCTGATTGGCTGGTGTGTGTTTGTGTGTGGGAACCTCCCCAAGGGAGAGTTAAATCAGCATCAATAACATGTATGCAGACCTCTGTAACACCCAGGTTTTGCCAGGGCGGCACAGTGCTCTTTGTGCTGCCAACTACTGCTCAGGGTGATGTATATGCCCCATACTCTTAAGGGATGTATATGACGCAGCCTCTCCTGGGATGTATATGCCTCAGTGTTTCCTGTGATGTATATGCCCTAGCTTCTCCTGTGTTGTGTATGCCCCCAGCCTCTCCAGACCAAGACAAACATGGAAATGTAGTGGTGAGAATCAAAATGATCCATCTCACCGAACATCACAGTCTCTCCAGCCACCACTCTGGGGCTGATTTTATTAATTATTTTAACAAATATAGCCTGGTCGTGTTCAAGTTGATAATTTGGTGTGGCCCCCGTTGGTTGGTAGAAAATTCCAAATGGTCCCCGGCAGTAAATAGGTTCCCAAACCCTGTTTGAAAGTTTTGTCCAAAAATGTAAGCAACAGCGAAAATAAACTAGAAAGATTTATGTGACATACAAAACAAAAAAAAACATTTAAATCACAAACATTCACATTTAGTGGCCCTGCTGTTGGGCTGCCAAAAACTGTTCCAGCATCTCCCCATGACGCCGGACGGCTTCTGACAAACGCCGTTGTGATTCCACCAGGTCCTGTAGTGTGGGGATTTCTGTGGAGGGAATGGGAAAAGTTAACCATCCTTGTTCCAACATCGAACTGTCAGGTATATGTTTTTGGTTGACCACTTACGGTTCTGGGGTTCATCACCTTCTTCCTCTGAGGCGCTGATGGCCCAACCAGATCCTGTGGCTAGGGAACACAAATCAAATATTAGTACACGACAGCCCACCATCATTTAAACATCCCTGTATCCTTTACAACTTGTAGGGACACCATGTTATGTGCATAAATTACAGGAAGGGTAGCCTGCACAAAACTCACCAACTGATGCGGGGGAGAAGGCATCGTTAGAAGGAGAAGTATGGGGAGACAGGGTAGAAGGTGGTGATGGGGTTGAAGGAAGAGATGGGGTTGCAGCAGGTGATGGGGTTGGAGAAGGAGAGGGTGTCCCAGCAGGCGCAGCAGGCGGAGGTGGTGGATCTGCAGCAGGAGATGGTGGAGCCGGCGGGGATGGTGGATCCGCAGCAGGAGATGGTGGAGCTGGCGGAGATGGTGGATCCACAGCCGGAGAGGGTGGAGATGGTGGAGCTGCCTGTGCAGCTGGAGGTGGTCCTAGGTATAGGAGAAAACTTTTATTGAGCGCATAACTCCAGGCCACTATGGCTTACGCCTACTTTACACCATACAATTCTGCATACGATATCGTATGTGATGTGACACGCCCCCATCTTATGTGCGACAACTGAAATTTGTTGACCGTGTCGCACCTATGCTTTGTTCCTGTCACAAGTACTTACCCTTCTATACGACCATCCATACGTAAGAAGCGGGACGCAGGTAAGTTGCAGTTCATCATTCCCGGGGTGTCACACACTGCGATGTGTGCTGCCTCGGGAACATTGAGCAACCAGACGTTCAATTTTTAGTAATTGAACGACGTGTATGCGATGAACGGTTATTCGTTTAATCGTAATCGCATGTAGGTTTTACAGACTACAATATCTCTAACGATGCCGGATGTGCATCACTTACAACGTGACCCCGCCGACACATCGGTAGATATATTGTAGCATGTAAAGCCCGTGTATAGCCTGCTTTTTTACGTATGTTTGACAAACCTTTTTCTAGGGGCACCAGACACATGGGGACCACTTGCCTCAAAGCAGCAAACATGCTGCATTCATTGGAAAAACAAGGCACAAAAATCAATCACTTAAATTATTCTATTTTATTCTGTTCTGTAAATAGTATAACATATGGCTTGTACTCAAGGCTTCTAATGTCACTCTGATATGCACCGAGATAACAATGATAATCAGAGATGCAAATGCAAAGAGAAAATAAACCCATTATACCCCAGGAGCATTGAAGTTTTGAGGTATCCGAAATTTACCTATGATCAAGTTAGATAATTAGCTCCTTTTCGCCACCTTGACCCTCTGATATGCACACTAGATATCTTGGTATAATGTAATTATTTTCTTTAGATATGCACTGAGATAACAATGATAATCAGGTCAATGGACAATACTCCAAACGCGATTACACAGCATGGTTTATTGCGAAATGGTTTTTGTAAAGACTGGCACAGTGTTGATCAAATCCTAATATATGCAAAGAGTAAATAATCCCATTACCCCAGGAGCATTGAAGTTTTTAGGTATCTGAAATTTACCTATGATCAAGTTTGCATACCATACCTTTTACAAAGGATAATTAGCTCTTTTTCGCCACCTTGTCCCTCTGATATGCACACTAGATATCTCGGTATAATGTGATTATTTTCTTTGCAATATATTGCATTTGAACTACACTGTGCTTTCCAAACAACCTTGTTCTAATCGCGTTTGGAGCATTGTCCAGTCATCTGACTATCCTTCTTATCTCGTTGCATATCTGAGTGAGCAAGTTTAGAAGCCATATGTGTGTGTATATTTCTAGTTCATATGTTTCAGAAATAAATCCCCTCCTTTGGGTCCTCGCCAAACTACCTCATATTTTACACAATTGTATTATTATTCTTTGTAAATTTTATATAAATTAAGATTTTTTTTTTTTATTTTAATGATTGGTCATTGGCATTTTGTGCCATGTTTTTCCAATTGTAATCACTGGGTCACCAGTGTCGGGGAAGAATATCACAGTTAATGTCCATGTTATGAAAGTATGTATGCTGCATTCATTGCTGCACTTATGCATGCGTGGGGAGTGGGTGACAGGTCCTCGATAACTTGTTCAGCACCCATGTGTTCTATTATTTTTGTTTTACTGATTTTTTCAATACCTTTCATTTTTCCACCAGACAGAACTTTTCAGATTTTTCAGTCAATGTTCCCATATGTTTTCTGCGGGAACCTCACACCACTTTTTATTGCTGTAAGCTGCGTCCAACACCATTAAAGGGGGCTTGACACACTACGACATCGCAAATATAAGTCGATGGCATCACGGAATTCTTGACGCACAACCGGCCGCATTAGCGATGCCGTCTGTTGCGTGTGACTCCGATGAGCGATTTTGCATCGTTGAAAAAACGTGCAAAAACGCTAATCGGCGACATGGGTGTCCATTCTCAAAAATCGTGAATGCAGCAGTAACGAAGTTGTTCCTCATTCCTGCGGCAGCACACATCGCTGCGTGTGACGCCACAGGAACGAGGAAGCTCCCCTTCCATGCCTCCCGGCCACATTGCGGAAGGAAGGAGGTGAGCGGGATATTACGTCCCGCTCATCTCCGCCCCTCCACTGCTATTGGGCGGCGGTTCATTGACGTGGCTGTGACGCCGCACGGACCGCCACCCTTAGAAAGACACCGTCGCCGGACAGGTAAGTATAGGTGACGGCTCTGGGCGATGTTGTGCCCGTGCCGGGCAGCGATTTGCCCGTGCCGCACAACAGATGGGGTCGGGTACCCACAGTAGCGATATCGGGACCGATATCGCAGTGTGTAAAGTAGCCTGTAGGCCAGGGGTGGGCAATTAATGTTCCCATGGGGCCGCATGAGAAATTGGGATGGTTTTAGAGGGCCGGACTAATATAATTAACTCAGTTTTAACCAATACTGTATATAGCATATATACTATCCTTCATACACAAACAGTAAGTTACGGACTGTGTGACCCCTCGTGGCCCTGCATGCACACCTATCCTTTTTTTCTCTGGCAGCACAGGTGTCACACGGATCGCACACTGATGTGATCTGTGTGACATCAGTGTGACAAATACCAGAGAAAACACGGGTCTTTTTAATAAAAAGATTTTCTATATTTACCTCTCTCCAGCGCTGCTGTCTCTGGCTCTGCTGCCTCCCGCTCCTTATCGATGGTAATTATACTCACTGAATATTCACTGCAGTGAGCAGCTGGAAGCAGGGACAGTGCTGGGGACCGCATCGCTGGGTGAGTATACAGGTGTGTGTGTATGTTGAGAACCTGGAAGCCGGAGCATCTCGGGGACTCGTCACAGTTCCCAATGAACTCTGATGAACCCATGAAGCTGTAGCGTGGGTGTCGCAGGATGGTCATCAAAGTTCATTGGAAACTCTGATGACCTCCTGGAGGCCACTGTGCTTGCAGAATACTCACCTGTCCCTGCGTTGATGCCCTCAACGGTGCTGTGCCCGGTGCTGTCATCGCGCCGCTCCGGCTTCCAGGTCCTGAGTGCGGTGAATAATCAATGAATGAGCAGTGGTCAGGAGCGGGAGGCAGCAGAGCTGAAGAAAGCAGGTAAATATGGAAAATCTTTTTATTTCACAGACTCGTGTTTTCGCCGGTACCTGACACATGTATGCAAACAGGTACCGGAGAAATGCAATCAGGCCCTGTAATGGCGGAATGGCGCTGCAGGGGGCGGGGAGAGAGCACATGGTACCACTCGCAGTTACGGGCTTTACTCTCTGCACGCACGCACACATACATACACACACGCTATAGACATATATACACAAACAATCCCCATATACTACATCACTACACCCCCATATACACCTGTAATATACATCACTACACCCCTATATCCACCTGTAATATACATCACTACACCCGGGCTCCCGCTGACATCCTTCTTCTCTTGTACGGCTCCCCGCTGAGCTGCCTCCTCTCTCCGTACGGGGTCCGGCTGCTGCATCTTCTTCTCCTGCCGGGGCGGGAACTTTTCAAATGACACACACGCGCGCCGTACTGACGACATCAGGGCGCGTGCGTGTGTGTCACAGGGAAAGTGTCGGCAGGAAACAGAGAACAGATTCCTGTCTTCCGCTGCTGCACTGTGCGGTGCTGCAGTATCAGTCCTCTGTTCCCTGCCGGCACGCAGCGTGTGATGAGGGCAATCTGACCACAGGCCGCCCGGAGCCTGGAGCTCTGGACAACACGTCAGATTGCCCTCATCAGTGACCGGCCAGCAAGGATGCCCGGAGCCAGGCGGGCCGGTCACAGAGAGTAGGCGGGCCGGATGTGGCCCGCGGGCCGCCCCTTGCCCAGGTATGCTCTAGGCCATAAAAGGTGATCCTACAATATATTTTTGGGGATATTAGATTTAACATGTTTACTAAATGGTAACACCGATGTTTAGATCCATGATCCATGAACCATAAAGCCATGGGTTGTTCATGGGTAAACAAAACCGAACCGGACCAAAGCCGCTAAACAGCACTCACCATGACGCCTCTCGATGTCTGCTCGGATGCTGGCGAGGAGATCACTGGATTTATAGCGCAGGTCTGCCAGTTTCTTCCTAATTTGGGTTGTGGATCGCTCCACCCCAAATCGACGGGCCAGGCCTCTACTAATTAGCCTCAGCACAGCCTGCTTATGAAGCATGGGATGGTCATGCTGTGCCTCGCAGAAATAGTCTTTTTTGACCATCATTTTTACTAAATAACGGACCTCCACAGGCCCCCATGGAGAACTGCGACTCCTAGCCGCCATGTTCCCGCCTCTGAGCATTAACAGAACATGTACGCCGCCCAACAGACTTCAAAGGCGACGTGAGCAACGTCATCACGTCACGTTCTGAACAACGTCGCAATAGCGATCCCGCTAGCGGTCTCGTTATCAACGAGCCGCTCGAACCGCGTCACAGTAGCATTCCCGTTCGTGAAACTAGCGGTCTGAATAAAGCTATCACAGAGTCACAGTAGCGTTCCCGTTCGTGAAACTAGCGGTCTGAATAAAGCTAGCACAGAGTCACAGTAGCGTTCCCGTCTGCGATCCCGGCTGTAACCGAGTCAGATAGCAAAAGGCATAGATAGCACTTAAATCTTTGATTTATGTTTGTGTATTGGATTTTTGTGTTATGGAATTATGGAATGTAAAGTTATGGAATATTCTTGTACATAGGGGCAGTATTATAGTAGTTATATTCTTGTACATAGGAGGCAGTATTATAATAGTTATATTCTTGTACATAGGGGCAATATTATAGTACTTATATTCTTGTACATAGGGGGCAGTATTAAAGTATTTATATTCTTGTGCATAGGTGGCAGTATTATAGTAGTTATATTCTTGTACATAGGGGGCAGTATTAAAGTATTTATATTCTTGTGCATAGGTGGCAGTATTATAGTAGTTATATTCTTGTGCATAGGGGCAGTATTAAAGTATTTATATTCTTGTGCATAGGTTGCAGTATTATAGTAGTTATATTCTTGTACATCGGGGCAGGTGGGACACCACCGCTGTTGTTGTTGGGCACCCAGGGGAGAGGTAGTGGCAGCTGGATGTTAACCCCTCCGCGGGTAGGGAGGGTTGTCCCGGGGCCCAATGACTTTTTGCTGGGTATAGCAATGGCATAAAGTGTTAGTGGTATCATTTTGATTTACAAATCTATTATGGGAAGGAGAATAGAGCGGACATGCAATTATACTCGATGGGGTATCGGTACAGAGGACCTAAATGGTTGTTGGTACAAATGGCAGTCAATGTAATAAAAGTCATCAACCATAATAGTATATATAACATTTTATTGAACAAATGCAAACATTATAAAATTCAGAAAGATTAAAATAAAACGGACAACAAAAATATATTATTAAAAAAACAGTATAGACAGCAAAATGCTCAGTAGGCCTCTATAACATCTGTTGCTGCCAACTTACAGCACCAGGACCGTTAAAATATTGGCAGTAGTTTTCTCGGCAGGCCTTCGCATCATCCTTGTTTCTGCCATGTATGACCGGTTGAAGGCCTGCGATTGCGGGAGCGTTAGCACGCCACTCACCAAGAACCACTTCCCCATTTGTTGGTTCCACAGAGTCCATGAAACCAGGCGGACTGTACGCATTTACATCTTGACGACGAAGGAAGTTGTGCAGCGTGCAACAGGCCAAAACAACAGAGTCTATTGATTGTAGCTTTAGGTTAATCGGAGTGTGGAAAAGTCTGAAGCGGTTGGCCATGATCCCGAAGGCATTTTCTACTACCCGACGTGCCCTTGACAAGCGGTAATTGAAAATGCGTCTTTCCTGCGTAAGAGCGTTTTGTGGAAACGGTTTTAGAAGATTGGCATGAAGTGGGAAGGCTTCATCGCCGACAAAAACAAAATTAAGGTTTCCTGTGGTCTCAGAGTTGGGTGGCAAGTGCAGGGCACCGTTCTGCAAATGCTCACCAAATGCTGTGTGCTCCAAAACACCACCATCAGAAACCCTGCCGTTCATGCCAACATCGACATTTATGAATTCATAGTTTGCATTAACAAGGGCCATCATTATGAGGCTGAAATAGCCCTTGTAATTGTAAAAATAGGATCCGCTGTTCCGTGGTTGCGTGATGCGCACATGTTTTCCATCCAAAGCCCCACCACAGTTTGGGAACTGCCAGAGCTGCTCAAAATCCTTGGCAATTTTATTCCATGCCTCCACTGTTTTAGGAAATTGATTATTGCTGCGTAGACTGCGAACAATTGCATTACATGTCTCAGGAATTATTACGCTAAGCAGGGACCTTGAAACAGCAGCAGAAAAATGCAAGTCTTGGAGGGAGCGTCCTGTGGCCAGGAATCGCAGTGTGACTGCCAATCTTTCATCTGGGGGGACGGCAGCACGCATCTTTGTATCCTTTCGTTGAATGAGTGGCGTAACTCTTTCCAGTAACATTTTGAAGGATTCCTCTGACATCCGCAGATAGTTGCGGAAATCATGAGGATCCTTCTCCTGCAGCTCTCTGATAAGTTGCATGTGTGAGAATTCGGACCTCCTCTGCAGCCACTCTCTGGTCCACATGCGACGCTTTCGCTTTGAACGCCTCTCTAGCATCCGTGCCTCATCTTGTCGCTGAGCTTCCTCCACCAGCATTGCAGCAACTACAACAGCACACTGCATATCATCCATGATGTTCAAACTGTAAAAATAATACGAAATAAGAGAATTTTCAACAATATGTATGTATATTCCTATATACCGGAATATAAAAGCTAAAATACTTCCAGCTATGTAAATAAATTAATATAACAACTATAATACTGCACCCTATATACAAGAATATAAGTACTATAATACTGCCCCCTATATGCAACAATATAACAACTATAAAACTGCCCACTATATACAAGAATCTAAGTACTATAATACTGCCCCCTATATACAAGAATAAAAGTACTATAATACTGCCCCCTATATGCAACAATATAACAACTATAAAACTGCCCACTATATACAAGAATGTAAGTACTATAATACTGCCCCCTATATACAAGAATAAAAGTACTATAATACTGCCCCCTATATGCAACAATATAACAACTATAATACTGCCCCTTATATCCAAGAATATAACTACTATAATACTGACCCAGAATACAACTATAATATTGCCCACTATATCCAAGAATATAACTACTGCTCCCTGTGTATAAGAATATAAATATTACTAGAAGGTGGCCCGATTCTACGCATCGGGTATTCTAGAATTTACGTATTGTGTAGTTAATGTATGATTTTTGTTATATATATATATATATATATATATAGATGTTGTTGTGTGTAGTTACCAAGTGTTTGTGTAGGGGCTGTACATGTTCTGGGTGTTGTCTGGGTGTAGCGGGGGGTGAGAGCGGTGTTGTTTGTGTGTTGCGTTGTGTGTCGTTATTTGTGGAGCGCTGTGTGTCTGTATCGTTGTGTATGTGTGTTGCGCGGTTTGTGTGGGTGTGTGTGTTTTGGGGGGAGGTATGTTTTGTGCAATGTGTGTGTTGTGCGGTATGTGCGTATATTTGTGTGTGCCGCGGTGTTTGTGTGTTGGGTGTTGTGTGTCTGCTGCGTTGAGTGTGCGTGTGAGTCTGAGTGTGCGAGTGAGTCTGAGTCTGAGTGTGCGTGTGAGTGTGCGTGTGAGTCTGAGTGTGAGTGTGCGTGTGAGTCTGAGTGTGAGTGTGAGTCTGAGTGTGAGTGTGCGTTTGAGTCTGAGTGTGAGTGTTTGTGTGAGTCTGAGTGTAAGTCTGAGTCTGAGTGTCAGTGTGCGTCTGAGTGTGAGTGTGCGTGTGAGTCTGAGTGTGAGTGTGCGTGTGAGTCTGAGTGTGAGTGAGTGTGAGTGTGCGTGTAAGTCTGAGTGTGAGTGTGCGTTTGAGTCTGAGTGTGAGTGTGCTTTTGAGTCTGAGTGTGAGTGTGCGTTTGAGTCTGAGTGTGAGTGTTTGTGTGAGTCTGAGTGTAAGTCTGAGTCTGAGTGTGAGTGTGCATGTGAGTCTGAGTGTGAGTGTGCGTGTGAGTCTGAGTGTGAGTGTGTGTGTGAGTCTGAGTGTGCATGTGAGTCTGAGTGTGCGTGTGCATGTGAGTCTGAGTGTGCGTGCGAGTGTGAGTGTGCGTGTGAGTGTGCGTGTGAGTGTAAGTGTGAGTGTGAGTCTGAGTCTGAGTGTGCTTGTGAGTTTGAGTGTGAGTCTGAGTGTGAGTCTGAGTGAGTCTGAGTGTGAGTGTGATTGTGAGTGTGAGTCTGCGTCTGAGTCTGCGTCTGAGTGTGCATCTGAGTGTGAGTCTGAGTGTGAGTCTGAGTCTGAGTCTGAGTCTGAGTGTGAGTGAGTCTGTGTCTGAGTGTGAGTCTGTGTGCGTGTGCGTCTGAGTGTGCGTCTGAGTGTGCGTCTGAGTCTGAGTCTGCGTCTGAGTGTGAGTGTGAGTGAGTCTGAGTGTGAGTGTGAGTCTGAGTGAGTCTGAGTCTGAGTGTGAGTGTGAGTGTGAGTCTGCGTCTGAGTCTGCGTCTGAGTGTGAGTCTGAGTGTGAGTCTGAGTGTGAGTCTGAGTGTGAGTGAGTGTGAGTCTGAGTGAGTGTGAGTGTGAGTCTGAGTGTGAGTCTGAGTGTGAGTCTGAGTCTGAGTGTGAGTGAGTCTGTGTCTGAGTGTGAGTCTGTGTGCGTGTGAGTCTGAGTCTGTGTCTGAGTGTGCGTCTGAGTCTGTGTCTGAGTCTGCGTCTGAGTGTGCGTCTGAGTGTGCGTCTGAGTGTGCGTCTGCGTGTGCGTCTGAGTGTGCGTGTGAGTCTGAGTGTGAGTGTGAGTCTGAGTGTGAGTGTGAGTGTGAGTCTGAGTCTGCGTCTGAGTGTGAGTGTGAGTCTGAGTGTGAGTCTGCGTCTGAGTCTGCGTCTGAGTGTGAGTGTGAGTGTGAGTGTGAGTCTGAGTGTGAGTGTGAGTGAGTGTGAGTCTGAGTGTGAGTCTGAGTCTGAGTGTGAGTCTGAGTGTGAGTCTGAGTGTGAGTCTGAGTGTGAGTGTGAGTGTGCGTCTGAGTGTGCGTCTGAGTGTGCGTCTGCGTGTGCGTCTGCGTGTGCATCTGAGTGTGCGTGTGAGTATGAGTCTGAGTGTGAGTGTGAGTGTGAGTCTGCGTCTGAGTCTGCGTCTGAGTGTGAGTGTGAGTCTGAGTGTAAGTCTGAGTCTGAGTGTGCGTGTGAGTGTAAGTGTGAGTGTGAGTCTGAGTCTGAGTGTGCTTGTGAGTGTGAGTGTGAGTCTGAGTGTGAGTCTGAGTGTAAGTCTGAGTCTGAGTGTGAGTGTGCGTCTGAGTGTGAGTGTGAGTGTAAGTCTGAGTCTGAGTGTGAGTGTGCGTGTGAGTGTAAGTGTGAGTCTGAGTGTGCTTGTGAGTGTGAGTCTGAGTGTGAGTCTGAGTGTGAGTGTGAGTCTGAGTGTGAGTCTGAGTGTGAGTGTGAGTGTGAGTCTGAGTGTGAGTCTGAGTGTGCTTGTGAGTCTGAGTGTGCTTGTGAGTGTGAGTGTGAGTCTGAGTGTGAGTGTGAGTCTGAGTGTGAGTCTGAGTGTGAGTGAGTGTGAGTGAATGTGAGTGTGAGTGTGAGTCTGAGTGTGAGTCTGAGTGTGAGTCTGAGTCTGAGTGTGAGTCTGAGTCTGAGTCTGAGTGTGAGTCTGAGTGTGAGTCTGAGTCTGAGTGTGAGTGTGAGTCTGAGTGTGAGTCTGAGTGTGAGTGAGTCTGAGTGTGAGTGTGAGTCTGAGTGAGTGTGAGTGTGCGTCTGCGTGTGCGTCTGAGTGTGCGTGTGAGTCTGAGTGTGAGTGTGAGTCTGAGTGTGAGTGTGAGTGTGAGTCTGCGTCTGAGTCTGCGTCTGAGTGTGAGTGTGAGTCTGAGTGTGAGTCTGCGTCTGAGTCTGCGTCTGAGTCTGCGTCTGAGTGTGAGTGTGAGTGTGAGTCTGAGTGTGAGTGTGAGTGAGTGTGAGTCTGAGTGTGAATCTGAGTGTGAGTCTGAGTGAGTCTGAGTGTGAGTGTGAGTCTGCGTCTGAGTCTGCGTCTGAGTCTGCGTCTGAGTGTGAGTGTGAGTCTGAGTGTGAGTGTGAGTCTGAGTGTGAGTCTGAGTCTGAGTGAGTGTGAGTGTGAGTCTGCGTCTGAGTCTGCGTCTGAGTGTGAGTCTGAGTGTGAGTGTGAGTCTGAGTGTGAGTCTGAGTCTGAGTGTGAGTCTGAGTGTGAGTCTGAGTGTGAGTCTGAGTGTGAGTGTGAGTCTGAGTGTGAGTCTGAGTGAGTGTGAGTGTGAGTCTGAGTCTGAGTGTGAGTGTGAGTCTGAGTGTGAGTGTGAGTCTGAGTCTGAGTGTGAGTGTGAGTCTGAGTGTGTGTGAGTGTGCGTGTAAGTCTGAGTGTGAGTGTGCGTTTGAGTCTGAGTGTGAGTGTGCGTTTGAGTCTGAGTGTGAGTGTGCGTCTGAGTGTGAGTGTGAGTCTGAGTGTAAGTCTGAGTCTGAGTGTGCGTGTGAGTGTAAGTGTGAGTGTGAGTCTGAGTCTGAGTGTGCTTGTGAGTGTGAGTCTGAGTGTGAGTCTGAGTGTAAGTCTGAGTCTGAGTGTGAGTGTGCGTCTGAGTGTGAGTCTGAGTGTAAGTCTGAGTCTGAGTGTGAGTGTGCGTGTGAGTGTAAGTGTGAGTCTGAGTCTGAGTGTGCTTGTGAGTGTGAGTGTGTGAGTCTGAGTGTGAGTGTGAGTGTGAGTCTGAGTGTGAGTGTGAGTCTGAGTGTGAGTCTGAGTGTGAGTGTGAGTGAGTGTGAGTCTGAGTGTGAGTCTGAGTGTGAGTCTGAGTCTGAGAGTGAGTCTGAGAGTGAGTCTGAGTGTGAGTCTGAGTCTGAGTGTGAGTGTGAGTGTGAGTCTGAGTGTGAGTCTGAGTCTGAGTCTGAGTGTGAGTCTGAGTGTGAGTCTGAGTCTGAGTGTGAGTGTGAGTCTGAGTGTGAGTGTGAGTCTGAATGTGAGTCTGAGTCTGAGTGTGAGTGTGAGTCTGAGTGAGTGTGAGTGTGAGTCTGAGTGTGAGTGTGAGTCTGAGTCTGAGTGTGAGTGTGAGTCTGAGTGTGAGTCTGAGTCTGAGTGTGAGTCTGAGTGTGAGTGTGAGTCTGAGTGTGAGTCTGAGTGTGAGTCTGAGTCTGAGTCTGAGTGTGAGTGTGAGTCTGAGTCTGAGTCTGAGTGTGAGTGTGAGTCTGAGTGTGAGTCTGAGTGTGAGTCTGAGTCTGAGTCTGAGTCTGAGTGTGAGTCTGAGTGTGAGTCCGAGTGTGAGTGTGAGTGTGCGTCTGAGTGTGCGTCTGAGTGTGCGTCTGCGTGTGCGTCTGCGTGTGCATCTGAGTGTGCGTGTGAGTATGAGTCTGAGTGTGAGTGTGAGTGTGAGTCTGCGTCTGAGTCTGCGTCTGAGTGTGAGTGTGAGTCTGAGTGTAAGTCTGAGTCTGAGTGTGCGTGTGAGTGTAAGTGTGAGTGTGAGTCTGAGTCTGAGTGTGCTTGTGAGTGTGAGTGTGAGTCTGAGTGTGAGTCTGAGTGTAAGTCTGAGTCTGAGTGTGAGTGTGCGTCTGAGTGTGAGTGTGAGTGTAAGTCTGAGTCTGAGTGTGAGTGTGCGTGTGAGTGTAAGTGTGAGTCTGAGTGTGCTTGTGAGCGTGAGTCTGAGTGTGAGTCTGAGTGTGAGTGTGAGTCTGAGTGTGAGTCTGAGTGTGAGTGTGAGTGTGAGTCTGAGTGTGAGTCTGAGTGTGCTTGTGAGTCTGAGTGTGCTTGTGAGTGTGAGTGTGAGTCTGAGTGTGAGTGTGAGTCTGAGTGTGAGTCTGAGTGTGAGTGAGTGTGAGTGAGTGTGAGTGTGAGTGTGAGTCTGAGTGTGAGTCTGAGTGTGAGTCTGAGTCTGAGTGTGAGTCTGAGTCTGAGTCTGAATGTGAGTCTGAGTGTGAGTCTGAGTCTGAGTGTGAGTGTGAGTCTGAGTGTGAGTCTGAGTGTGAGTGAGTCTGAGTGTGAGTGTGAGTCTGAGTGAGTGTGAGTGTGAGTCTGAGTGTGAGTCTGAGTGTGAGTGTGAGTCTGAGTCTGAGTGTGAGTCTGAGTGTGAGTCTGAGTGTGAGTCTGAGTCTGAGTGTGAGTGTGAGTGTGAGTCTGAGTGTGAGTGTGAGTCTGAGTGTGAGTGTGAGTCTGAGTGTGAGTCTGAGTGTGAGTGTGAGTGTGAGTGTGAGTGTGAGTCTGAGTGTGAGTGTGAGTCTGAGTGTGAGTCTGAGTGTGAGTCTGAGTGTGAGTGTGAGTGTGAGTGTGCGTCTGAGTGTGCGTCTGAGTGTGCGTCTGCGTGTGCGTCTGCGTGTGCGTGTGAGTGTGAGTCTGAGTGTGAGTGTGAGTGTGAGTCTGCATCTGAGTGTGAGTGTGAGTCTGAGTCTGCGTCTGAGTCTGCGTCTGAGTGTGAGTGTGAGTCTGAGTGTGAGTCTGAGTGTGAGTGTGAGTGAGTCTGAGTCTGAGTGTGAGTCTGAGTGTGAGTCTGAGTGAGTCTGAGTCTGAGTGTGAGTGTGAGTCTGCGTCTGAGTCTGCGTCTGAGTCTGCGTCTGAGTGTGAGTCTGAGTGTGAGTCTGAGTGTGAGTGTGAGTCTGAGTGTGAGTCTGAGTCTGAGTGAGTGTGAGTCTGCGTCTGAGTCTGCGTCTGAGTCTGAGTGTGAGTGTGAGTCTGAGTGTGAGTCTGAGTGTGAGTGTGAGTGTGAGTCTGAGTGTGAGTCTGAGTGTGAGTCTGAGTGTGAGTCTGAGTGAGTGTGAGTGTGAGTCTGAGTGTGAGTCTGAGTGTGAGTCTGAGGGTGAGTCTGAGTGTGAGTGTGAGTCTGAGTGTGAGTCTGAGTGTGAGTGAGTCTGAGTGTGAGTGTGAGTCTGAGTGAGTGTGAGTGTGAGTCTGAGTGTGAGTCTGAGTGTGAGTCTGAGTGTGAGTGTGAGTGTGAGTGTGAGTCTGTGTGTGAGTCTGAGTGTGAGTGTGAGTCTGAGTGTGAGTCTGAGTGTGAGTCTGAGTGTGAGTCTGAGTCTGTGTCTGAGTGTGAGTCTGAGTGTGAGTGTGAGTCTGAGTGTGAGTCTGAGTCTGAGTGTGAGTGTGAGTCTGAGTGTGAGTCTGAGTGTGAGTCTGAGTGTGAGTCTGAGTGTGAGTCTGAGTCTGAGTCTGAGTCTGAGTGTGAGTGAGTCTGAGTGTGAGTGTGAGTCTGAGTGAGTGTGAGTGTGAGTGTGAGTCTGAGTGTGAGTCTGAGTGTGAGTCTGAGTGTGAGTCTGAGGGTGAGTCTGAGTGTGAGTGTGAGTCTGAGTGTGAGTGAGTCTGAGTGTGAGTGTGAGTCTGAGTGAGTGTGAGTGTGAGTCTGAGTGTGAGTCTGAGTGTGAGTCTGAGTGTGAGTGTGAGTGTGAGTCTGAGTCTGAGTGTGAGTCTGAGTGTGAGTGTGAGTCTGAGTGTGAGTCTGAGTGTGAGTCTGAGTGTGAGTCTGAGTCTGTGTCTGAGTGTGAGTCTGAGTGTGAGTGTGAGTCTGAGTGTGAGTCTGAGTCTGAGTGTGAGTGTGAGTGTGAGTCTGAGTGTGAGTCTGAGTGTGAGTCTGAGTCTGAGTCTGAGTCTGAGTGTGAGTGAGTCTGAGTGTGAGTGTGAGTCTGAGTGAGTGTGAGTCTGAGTGTGAGTCTGAGTCTGAGTGTGAGTCTGAGTGTGAGTGTGAGTGTGAGTCTGAGTGTGAGTGTGAGTCTGAGTGTGAGTCTGAGTCTGAGTCTGAGTGTGAGTCTGAGTGTGAGTGTGAGTCTGAGTGTGAGTCTGAGTGAGTGTGAGTGTGAGTCTGAGTCTGTGTCTGAGTGTGCGTCTGAGTCTGTGTCTGAGTCTGCGTCTGAGTGTGCATCTGAGTGTGCGTCTGAGTGTGCGTCTGCGTCTGAGTGTGCGTCTGAGTGTGCGTCTGAGTCTGCGTCTAAGTCAACATCTGAGTGTGCGTCTGAGTGTGCGTCTGAGTGTGCGTCTGAGTGTGAGTCTGCGTCTGAGTGTGAGTCTGAGTGTGAGTGTGTGAGTCTGAGTGTGAGTCTGAGTGTGCGTCTGAGGTGTGTCTGAGTGTGCGTCTGAGTCTGTGTCTGCGTCTGAGTGTGCGTCTGAGTCTGCATCTGAGTGTGCGTCTGAGTGTGCGTCTGAGTCTGAGTCTGCGTCTGAGTGTGAGTCTGAGTGTGAGTGGCGGCCAATCCGTGCGGGGGGGTCGGATCCGAGGCGAGGCGAGCGGCCAATCCATGCGGGGGAGGAGCCGAGGCAAGGCGAGCGGCCAATCCGTGCGGGGGGGGCGGGGCCATGGCGAGCCCAGCAGCCAATCAGCTTTGTGTCACCGTAAGGACACTTAGTGTCACCGTAAGGACACAATTTTGGAGCATGACAGACAGACAGACAGACAGACAGACAGAATAAGGCAATTATATATATAGACTAGAAGGTGGCCCGATTCTACGCATCGGGTATTCTAGAATTTACGTATTGTGTAGTTCATGTATGATTTTTGTTATATATATAGATGTTGTTGTGTGTAGTTACCAAGTGTTTGTGTAGGGCGCTGTACATGTTCTGAGTGTCGCGGGGGGTGAGAGCGGTGTTGTATGTGTGTTGCGTGTGTTGCGTTGTTTGTGGAGCGCTGTGTGTCTGTAGCGTTGTGTGTGTGTGTGTGTTGTGCGGTTTGTGTGGGTGTGGTGTGTTTTGGGGGGAGGTATGTTTTGAGCAATGTGTGTGTTGTGCAGTATGTGCGTATATTTGTGTGTGCAGCGTTGTCTGTGTGTGTGGGTGTCTGTGTAGGGCGTTGTTTGTGATTCCTAGTGTGTGTGTGTTGTGCAGTGCGCGTGTGTGTGTGTGTTGGGGGGAGGTGTGCACCTCCCATCGTGCTCCATCCCCCATGCTGCGCACCCCCCATCGTGCTGCATCACCCATGCTGCGCACTCCCAAACGTGCTCCATCCGCCATGCTGCGCACTCCCAAACGTGGTCCATCCGCCATGCTGCGCACTCCCAAACGTGCTCCATCCGCCATACTGCGCACTCCCCATCGTGCTGCATCCCCCATGCTGCGCACTCCCAAACGTGCTCCATCCGCCATGCTGCGCACTCCCCATCGTGCTCTATCCGCCATGCTGCACACTCCCAAACGTGCTCCATCCGCCATGCTGCGCACTCCCAAACGTGCTCCATCCGCCATGCTGCGCACCCCCTATCATGCTCCATCCGCCATGCTGCGCACTCCCAAACGTGCTCCACCCGCCATGCTGCGCACTCCCAAACGTGCTCCATCCGCCATGCTGCGCACTCCCAAACGTGCTCCATCCGCCATGCTGCGCACTCCCAAACGTGGTCCATCCGCTATGCTGCGCACTCCCAAACGTGCTCCATCCGCCATGCTGCGCACTCCCAAACGTGCTCCATCCGCCATACTGCGCACTCCCCATCGTGCACCATCCGGCATGCTGCGCACTCCCAAACGTGCTCCATCCGCCATGCTGCGCACTCCCAAACGTGCTCCATCCGCCATGCTGCGCACTCCCAAACGTGCTCCATCCGCCATGCTGCGCACTCCCAAACGTGCTCCATCCGCCATGCTGCGCGCTCCCAAACGTGGTCCATCCACCATGCTGCGCACTCCCAAACGTGCTCCATCCGCCATGCTGCGCACTCCGAAACGTGCTCCATCCGCCATACTGCGCACTCCCAAACGTGCTCTATCCGCCATACTGCGCACTCCCCATCGCGCACCATCCGGCATGCTGCGCACTCCCAAACATGCTCCATCCGTCATGCTGCGCACTCCCAAACGTGCTCCATCCGTCATGCTGCGCACTCCCAAACGTGCTCCATCCGCCATGCTGCGCACTCCCAAACGTGCTCCATCCGCCATGCTGCGCACCCCCCATCATGCTCCATCCGCTTAGGAGTGCGCAGCATGCCGGATGGTGCACGATGGGGAGTGCGCAGTATGGCGGATGGAGCACGTTTGGGAGTGCGCAGCATGGCGGATGGAGCACGTTTGGGAGTGCGCAGCATGGCGGATGGACCACGTTTGGGAGTGCGCAGCATGGCGGATGGACCACGTTTGGGAGTGCGCAGCATGGCGGATGGACCACGTTTGGGAGTGCGCAGCATGGGGGATGCAGCACGATGGGGAGTGCGCAGTATGGCGGATGGAGCACGTTTGCTCAGCCTCTCTCCTTCCAGCCTCCCTCAGCATCAGCCCCCCTCTCCCAGCCTTCCCCAAGATCAGCCTCTCTGCTCCCAGCCTCCTCCAGCACGCCGTGCTCCTCTGCCGACACTCACCCACACCCGATCGCATCCACTCACCCACACAACCGATCGCATCCACTCACCCACACAACCGATCGCATCCACTCACACACACAACCGATCGCATCCACTCACACACACAACCGATCGCATCCACTCACACACACACCCGATCGCATCCACTCACACACACACCCGATCGCATACACTCACACACACCCGATCGCATACACTCACACACACAGACACTGACGATATTGCACATACGCGCTGATACTCACAACATCCGGGGATATCACATGCTTCTGGCCATGTGATCCTCCGTCAGGTCCTGGAAGCTCACAGCACAATATCGCCGCCGAGAAGCAAGCGATATCTCAGGATGTTGTGAGTATGTGGATGCGATGTGATGTGTGTATGTGAGTGAGTGTGATCTGATTTGTGTGTGTGTGTGTGTGTGTGTGTGTGTGCTGTTATGTTATGTATGTTCTGCAGCTGCAGGACCTTGATGTGTGGATGCGATGTGATGTGTGTGTGAGTGTGAGCCGGTGTACACTGGTAACTATGATACACATCGGGTAACTAAGGGACCTTAGTTACCCGATGTGTATAATGGTTACCAGCTTTCACGGCCTCCGTTAAGATCCCAGCATCGCAAGGTTATGTCTGGCGCTGCCGGGATCCTGACGGAGCCGGTGTAGAAGCAAGCGATATCCCAGCATGTTGTGAGTGTGTGGATGTGATGTGTGAGAGTGAGTGTGAGAGTGAGTGTGATCTGATGTGTGTGTACTCACCTGGGAATCGGAGCCCCGTGTCAGTTGGGCCACAGCGAGCGTGCATTGCGTGAGGGGGCGGGGCCTGCAGAGAGCCGGGGCGAGAGGCCAATCCGTGTGGGGGGGCGGGGCCATGGCGAGCCCAGCGGCCAATCAGCTTTGTGTCACCGTAAGGACACAATTTCGGAGCATGACAGACAGACAGACAGACAGATAGACAGACAGATAGACAGACAGACAGAATAAGGCAATTATATATATAGATAATATTGGTTCCCTAAGTACAAGAATTCAAGTAGTACAATACTGTTCCCGTATACAAAAGTACTATCCTATACACAACAAATTCAAAGCATACCTACCTTTTCAATCACAAGGTCTGATAAGAGGTCTGATGAAAGATCCAGAAAACACGACACACTAGCGACGCCAAACAGAGAATGTAGTTCGTAGAACAAAAAATAGAACTTAAAGAATGAAATCACAGTGACGCCTTCGGCAAGGTACCCAATCGGAACGCTGTTGTAACCACCAATCGGAGACGTAGGGGCGTTGCAAAATAGAGCGCAAAAACACGCCCTTATCCTGCCTTCAGCCCTACGTCACTGCTTTCAGCGTCGTAGCGATGGTCGCTGCTGTGGTGTCAAACACAAGAATGCAGCGCTTATCAGCATGTGCAGCGGGATAACAGCGATCAAAAAATGACCTGGAACATTCAGGAGCGAGCAGCGATTTCGCAGCAGGGTTCTGATCGTTGTTATGTGCTGTTGAGGTCGCTGCAACGTCACAGAATATGGTGACGTTGCAGCGACGTCGTTGTCATCGTCGTTATGTGTGACACCAGCTTAAGAGTCTGGAAAAGATCAGCCCTATTATTAGGGGCAAAATTCCACGAAAAGGTCCACGAATATCTTTTTGTCGACTCTCTGGTGTGTCTCATTTTTCAAGGCCTTCCCAAGGTCCATAAGGGCACTTTCCCTCCCCCATTGAGACCCATAGTAGCCAGGACTGGGTCTCTAACCAGCAATCTGAGTGACTGGCTAGATCATTATATCCAGCCGCTCATGAAACGTACTATTGGTCATATTAGAGACACAAAGAGTCTCTTACAGGATTTGGAGAAGATGTCCTGGACGAGTGGTTCTTTTTGGATAATGAGCGACGTGGTCTCATTATATCCTAGCATACCGCATAGGGAAGCCTTACAGGCTCTGGATTTTCATCTAAATAAACACAGCTCATTTGACGATGTCCTCAAAGAATTCATTCTCATGACAACAGGTTTTCTGTTGACCCACAATTTTTTCCAGTTTAACGGTACATTTTATCTCCAGATAGCCGGTTGTCCTATGGGGGCAAGTTTTTCATGTGCATTGGCTAATATTTACATGGCCTACTGGGAAGAGCAATATATCTATACAAGTGATAATCCATTGTTGCATACCATTATTTGGTATGCAAGATATATTGATGATCAAGTTTTGATATGTAATACAGGAGATTTTGGTACCCCCCAGGAGGCCATGGAAGCCGTCAATGCACATTTTAACAACAACCCTCTCAATTTGAGATTTACCATGAACCTATATGTGGACTCAGCTCCCTTCCTGGACATCCTGCTATCTGGCGACCCCTTGACTGGTTCCATTCATTCTGTTCTGTATAGGAAGCCCATTTGTGGCAATACCTCTCTCCATGCGAGTAGCTGTCACATGCCCCACACCTTACAGAATTTACCTGTGGGTGAGCTCTTACGAGCGAAGCGTTTATGCTCATCTGAAGCTTCCTATCGTTGTGAAGCTGTCCGCATTAGAGAGAGACTCAGTAGGAAGGGGTATCCTGATCGGACTTTGAACAGGGCCTCTTCTATTGTTGCGAATAGGACCAGAACCAATCGGTTGGAAGATCGCCCTGTTTCCTCAGTATCTAGAAATCGTGTGACTTTTTCAACACCATTTAGCACTGATTTTTTCAAATTAAACAGACCATCCAGCGTTTTATCCCCCTTTTACGTCAGGACCCCATACTAAATTCAGTTCTTCAGCCGGGGGTCAATATAGTAGCCAAGAGAGCTCGTACCATTGGGAACCTTGTGGCAACCAGCATGTTCACATCTAAGAAATGTAACAGAACCTGGCTCAGTGTCTCTGGGTCTTATAAATGTGGGTCCGGCCGATGTGGCCTTTGCAGGTTCATGCACAATACCAAATCCCTATTAGGGAATAATGGGGAAAGCTTTGTAATTCGATCATTTATTAATTGTGCTTCTGCACATGTGGTCTATGTGGCAACGTGCACACTATGCCGCAAGGGCTATGTCGGCTGCACCTCTAGAGCACTTAGAACCAGGATCTCTGAGCACGTCCGCATACCTTCAGCAGCTCATGACAGGACCTCCTTAAGCTATGTTGCATTGGTGAAGAAACGCTCCTTATCTGGTCTGACCAGGCACTACATTGAATGTCATTCAGCGGATTTTTCTTCCTTAGTGAAAACCAAAATGAGAAAAACTCCTAAAATGTATACCTTTATTAATTAATTATTAAAATTTATCAATATAAAACAAAATTGCTTTTACGTAGTTTTTATATAAAAACACAAGAATTAAGTGCGTGTAGAGAGGTGATAGATCCGATTCGTGGGAGCAGTGTTTATTATTTTCTATTCTCAAGGTAGGGACAACTTAGATAGTTGCACTTCTTACTCCAAATGGTTCTTATAGGGAGATGGGGGATACACTATCTATCCCTCCCTGTCCCCTACCTACCAACGGAGGCGCACCATACGTTATTGGGTACCCCCCGCTCCACGTCGTCTCTCCCTATTTTCTCCCTGCAGCTTATCAGTTGCAACCGGGAGACCCGCCACCAAGAAATTAGTGCAAATAGTCACAAAACTGTTCAGCTGTACATAAAATATGTGCCAGCCATATTGTAAATATTACAAAAATTATGCAAATAGCCACAAAGCTATCCAGCCGTACAGCAATGTGTGCCAGCCGTATTATAAATATTACATATGTCTCAGACCAATGAAAAATTGTAATCTTTATGTGAATCCGAATTCCCAGCAGGGATAACTTATCTGCCAGGATCATCCGGTAGTCTATCCCGTAATCCCGACGCGTTTCCCCCCTATATATTTTTCTTAGGGGTTCATCAGGGGAATAACTGATCCGAGGTTTCTTTCTATAAAAGATATAAATATATCTCTGACACAATGCATTTCTAAATTCTTATAGTTACAGTAGGTTCTCAAAAAGGAGTGCCATTTGGAATCATTATATATTGGGGGAACATACCTGGAGGACCAAATAAATGTCCATAATCACAGCATGGCAAAACAGCCCATAATAGGGTCCAAAAACCGATGTGTAGTCACTGGCTGCATTCAGAATCTGCAGGTCCCAAAGTGTCGGCTGCCATGTGGTACCCCCTGCCTTATCCATCCCAGTCCTTTATATGGTGAACTTCTAAAAGTTCCCGGCTCCCAGGTATCACCCCGGAAATGATCAACCATGTCATTTCCGTCTCCGTTCCGTGGAGTCGCATTGCTGCGCACCATGGAAACCAACCGGAAGTTATCTTGAGGTCATTTCCGCATCTGCGCAGCATCGTGCGCTCCACAATGCAGAGCCGGAAGTCACCAAGCACACCGCTTCCGTGTATGCGTAGTGCAATGTGGTTCACAGTGCCGGACCGGAAGTGACTATTTACATCACTTCCGGCAAACGAAATCTTCCAATCCTTCCCAGTCTGCCCATTCTGTATATAATATCGTCATCCACAGGCATGCGCAATGAACACACCACGGAGCTTTTGTGGATGATATCTATCCCGTGTATACTCCTACCATTCCGTATATGTTACAGCAGGACAGCCTTTCCACATATAGCTCCCAGGGTTAGGACTATAGCTCACTGTGATTTAAAAAACAGGGCAAAAAACATATATATATATATATATATATAGGGAGGCATCTTATTTAAAGGAAAACTCCCTATACTGTGGAGGATGGAATACCCCAGAATCTGTGGACATCCTTCTATCAGCACTTTTAGGAATTACACCCTGTGGTTATACAAAACCATATAAGTTTCTACCAGTGGCAATTTAATAGGTTAATGTTACCCAGCCTGGAACCATATCTCAAACCTGGCCTAACTGACCACAGGTCCATATAAGGCTTTCTAAGGGTTGGAGGCTACTCTTAAAGAGAACCTTTGATCTAAATGAACAGAGGATAAATAGATAGATATAACCTTGATCGGGAATATATCCCGTCAGGGAAAAAGACCTTGGCTAAATTATTTATGTAATACCTCTCAGGCCAAGCATACCCTTGTGGGGGGGACTGGTTCCAAGCCCTGCTTTTGGCAGAGGCAAAATGGATTTTGAAGCTAAATACAAGATACCCAGGTGGCTTTAACTATCGCTCCGATTTGCGATTTATTTTTTAGATCGATAGATATAGAATAATTTCTGATCCGTTTTCTGACATTCAATGAGGTGCTTTTATGCTTATGTGTTTGTTATAGTCATTCTTTGATGAAATTCATCCATTCCTGCACGGATGCCATAATTCGGACATATTGTAATGAGCATTCCTTCAGTCAAGCGCCACACATGTTTCATCCTGATGTATATATATTTTTTTTTATGGTCTTTTTATCGTCAGACGATATGCACATATTGGAGCTTGCTTATTTATATTGAACATGTCCTCTTCCCCCCCCCCCCCTTTTTTTCACTGGAGGAGCTGCTTTTTGATATACTTTGCAAATATTGTTGAGAACCTTATAAATGTATATTTTATTTAACTTGTGATCTCCATATAATTTACTTATCAACCTAGGGTTGGGTCCTTTGGTAACTAACCCACATAATCTAATTTCATTTTTAGCTCTATCTGTATCATGAAATTTTTCGTTTCTATTCTTATGAATATATAGGGGCTTGTATTTGCAGCCCTATTGCAATTTCAGGTCAGCTCCTCTATTGAAATGATTATTAATATATGAATGAATGTTTTATGGTTTATCACGCACTATTTACTAAGGATTATATTGACCCAGTATGGTGTTCCTTTTGTCCATATGCACGGCGATGTTCACCTGTTTTTTCATGCAATCATGACATCCCGCCCCTCCCTTCCACCCATCCAGCGGGTCAGTCTATTTTAGTAACGTTGTGGTATACATGGAACACTTATGATTAAGGACTCTTTCTGTTTTTATGGTGTAGTCCGAAACGCGTAAAGTTTCCATGTATTGATTTATACCTCGGCCTTCACGATGCTTTTAATATTTCTAATAAAGATTACAGAGATTTTATCTTAAAGAAGAATCAGTGCCGGCTCATCCTTTTCTTCTCTGCCTTCTTCCATAAGCCCAGAATGTATGGGCTGCAGTCAGGCCCTGGATGTCAGGATCTGTATAGAGCCCGTACATTCTAGCATCTACCCACAAGGCATCAGGCAGTGGGATTTAAAGTGCCGGCAGCCGGGAAAAGTGCCCGGGGGCCGCATAAAAAGTCGTCACAGGCCGTATACGGCCCGCGGGCCGGGGGTTCCCCACCCCTGACTTACTGTATTAATTTTTCTAAAAATAAAATATTTCTATATTTGATATGCGGAATTACTTCTAGTCCTGTTTTTGTGAATGACAATCACAGGACCTTGCACATAGATTTGCAGATTGAGGATGTAGCAGGACACAGATTCGGAAGGGCTATCAAACAGCAATCTCGGTTTTTAGAGATTATTTGTCGTACAGCAGTCAGCATAAAAAATGTGTGAATAATGACAACCAGGAACGATTTATTACAACCTTTCAGAAACCTAGAGAAACATTGGAACATTTTATTGTCGGATGTTACACTAAAAAAGATTTTACCATCAAGACCTTCTGTAGTTGCTAGAAGATTACAAAATTTAAAAGACACACTAATACACAGCCACTATGATTCCAATCAGATATTCAAACCTGAAATACCACAGTCTGTTAAAAATATATCCCTTAAATATATTTTTCTTGAAATACGTGATAAGCGCATGAAAGACAAAACTTCAAAAAAAGTAGAAAAATAAATAGATGTATTTATATCTAATAAAATGGTTGCCAAATTCAATTACAGAAAAGAAAAACAAAGAAATAGTATTCTTTGTTAGCTTACATAAAGAGTTCGATAATAGTTCATACTGAATCAATAGAAATCTTCATCCATCTTTCCTTGATTCCTGAATGGTTAGGCAAGCCTTAGATACTGTAGACCTGACAGGCATATGTTACTTTGTCTTGGGTGAATGGGCTGGATGGATGGATCAGCTTCGACATGTGTAGATCGACTCCCGGAGCAAGAGTGAGAGCCCCCTTGCCCCCCACCATTTGTCATTATATATGCAGCTATGTGAGCAAGGATGGTTGACCTTATGGAGATCAACATCCACCACTGCGGAGACACCATCACGTGTTTCTCAACGCAGTGATTCTAGAGCAATGCCCCCTGGGAAATATTCAAAGCAAGAAGGCCTGCGGAGACACCATCACATGTTTCTCAACGCTGGCAGGAAATATACAGGATATATGCAGCTGTCCAAACCATATAGGGTGATTTTGCTGAACGCATGAGGTCACTCACTAGCAGCTTCCAAAGCTATATATTTATATATATGACTATGTCAGCAACTATCTATAGTCAATACAGACTCAAAATATTAATTCCTTATAAATACTGTTATCAATAAGCTATGCCCTTCAATATAGACATGACTGTCATCATATATAATATGTTCCATTATAAAGTGTTTGATATCTAGATGTATTAATTTTAATGTTTTTACAATTCCCCCTTGAAGCGGGTAAATTATTAATTAAACCCCCAAAATAAATTAATACATCATTAAAATAACAGATCTTTCCTTTTTTGGTGATAGTGGATTAATGTCAATAATAATGATAAATAATAATTCATTTGCATTATTCATGTTGTATGTTCAACAATATAATAATGTGGATTCATATTATGGTAGGCCATGACTGATAATCATATAAAATACATAATTATACTTTCCTAAAACTAAAAAAGATGCAAAACAGATCCGGTCACCATCTGATGTCCTCTGGGATGATGTCTTCTTATCTCCAATGTAATCTGGCATAAACACGTCTTTTGAAATAAATCTTTTGATAAAAAATGATTGCTTATCGATTTGATACTGTCCAATATTGCATTTATCATTGTTAGATCCATAAACTTTATTCTTTATTGCAAAGTCCATATATTTAATCAAAGTCCATAATTTAATGTTGATAAACCACAGTTCATAAGTGTAGAAAAATAGCATAGGCCTCTGATATCTGTGCAGTGTAATTTACATTAGTCACCCTTATCCTCTGTGCTGCCTGTTGTCATTCTTGGAACAGGTGTTGAGACGTTCTTGGTCAGCATGACAGGGGTTAACTTTAACACTCTTTTACTCTCCTTGGTAAGTGTGGTGAGGTCTTAATGCACAGAACATGTGTCAGGGTTGCATCCTAGCACCATAAGATCACCATCTTGCTGAGGTCCAGAAGCGGTAAGTGTATTGTATTTAACACAGTCTTATTTGAGACGTTACCTTTTGGACCTTTGAGTATCAGCTTTTGCAACATTTTGTGGAATCCCTTTTAACTTTAAAAATTAATAAAAGTCTTTTATCTTGCTGTAATCTTGATTGAAGACTTCATTCCCTAATCTAGATACCAAATATGGCAATGATACTACCACTAATAAATGTCACAGCCTATCATAACTCTAATATTATAATACCATGTCATTATTATTATCATAAAAGTATTAATATACTTGATACTTAAAATGATGAAATAATACTGCATAATGGTATAAACGAAAACACCGGAGGACAAAGAGTTAATAGAACAATTTCATTTATTAAAGCAAAAAGTGACACAATGAAAAAAACAGACATAGACGTAACAGGTGGCCTTGCAAAAAAGATCTCATGTCAGAATGGGTCGATGCACAAAAATGGCACTGATGTAGCACAGAACAGAATAAGATAAAGAATGGGTAAAACAGCCTAAAATATATACTCGGTCAAAAAAGTACCATTAACAAGGGGAAACAACTCCTGTGGAAGAACCCATTCTAAAGTGCTGATGTGCTAATAAAAAGTGCCAAGTGCAGAACCAGCAAAGTGACGAATGCATAGACCATCATGGACCTGTAAACAATCCCCCCATCGTCCTACCTACGTACGTTTCGCTTTGCTGTGGAGGGAAACCACAGCCCGGCTTCTTCAGGGAAGGAGAGGGGTATATAGCTATACCCCTCTCCTTCCCTGAAGAAGCCGGGCTGTGGTTTCCCTCCACAGCAAAGCGAAACGTACGTAGGTAGGACGATGGGGGGATTGTTTACAGGTCCATGATGGTCTATGCATTCGTCACTTTGCTGGTTCTGCACTTGGCACTTTTTATTAGCACATCAGCACTTTAGAATGGGTTCTTCCACAGGAGTTGTTTCCCCTTGTTAATGGTACTTTTTTGACCGAGTATATATTTTAGGCTGTTTTACCCATTCTTTATCTTATTCTGTTCTGTGCTACATCAGTGCCATTTTTGTGCATCGACCCATTCTGACATGAGATCTTTTTTGCAAGGCCACCTGTTACGTCTATGTCTGTTTTTTTCATTGTGTCACTTTTTGCTTTAATAAATGAAATTGTTCTATTAACTCTTTGTCCTCCGGTGTTTTTGTATATCAGAGTTGTTGGCAATGGTTGCAGCTACACTGCTTACCTGCTCATTGCCTTAAATATGGTTGCCTATTGGAGGTTTCCCTGCTTAATAATGGTATAAACGATAGTATTTTCATGTAATAACCTTTTTTGTCATTGGTGTAATTACCTTTCCAACCCATAGGTGGCAATGTGTTTGAATACAACCAAACTGTAATCCTAAATATGAAATAATATAATATGTACATATAACATGTACCATATTATAAATATGAAAGGCAACAATGTGGCTTATTTAGTTAGATCATTTGTAAAATTCTAAACCAAAGCAAATAACCTTTTAGAAAAGACTGGATGATTCCATCAAAACACAATATTATTCATTATAAATGCTTATTATTGATTAAAAAATATAATATATTTAAATATAGGAAGGTAAACCTAGATGTACCTCGATTTTCCATCTTTATTACTCTAATTTAATTTATTTGATTTGTCTATTATTTATTAAATAACCTACTATATAAGAAAATGTGTAACTATAACCAATATTTCATCCTTATTGCGTTAACATACTAATGTAAGAATAATGTATTACTAGGAAGTAAATAATTGAATATATTGATGAATGAAGTGTTCTTTTCTTCCAAATTGGAACTTTCCCTTTTAATATGATTCATATTTAATAAAGTAATATTCTTATATTAGATATTACTTAACTAAATATTGAAGTGGTTTCTCAATTGAGATATTAAAATATAGAAGGAAAAATAAAAATTGTAGAATTAAAATTTTGATTAAAAATTTAAATATTAAATAAAAATAATCAAAATAAAAAAATAAGAATAAAAAGGAAAAATGAAAATCGAAAAAAAAATAAAGGATAAAAGTTGGAATAAAAATAAGGCCTTCTATGTATATGACACTTATGTCCTTAATAACACATAACCTTAATATTACCAATATCTTATATGATTTCCATGCCTGTCATATCATTAACCTATAGAAATAATTAAGTCATATAACCTTGCTGACAATACTCTTCTTTAGTATGTAAAAGCATTGTGATTATACATACTTCAATTTTTCCTTTGTAGTTGAAATATTAATTATTAAAATATTGTATAGACATGTATTTTAATCAAATATACATATATAATTTAGACCAAACCTTTCTCTTTTAATATCATGAAATACGATGTTATGAAAAAATTAATATATCACAATTAAATTAAATTAACATTTATGTTGTATATCTTCAAGACCATATTTGAAAAGAAAATGATTACCAATCTGTGTATCAGTAAAATAAGTAACACTAGAATGTCATTCTTCAGAGTTAACCTTTGATATGGATCGTGACACATCTATACTAAAGAAATATGTCTATGAATAAAATATATTCTGTATAAATTCCTTCATTATTAATACTTATGTACTATAACTTATTTATTCTAACTATATAAACATATAAACTTTGAAATTAAGAAGTAGGTTGTTTTTCTTTTAAACTTCAAACTCTTTGGACAAGTAATGATCATCAGCAGCTGCTCAGACAGTCAATCATTCATACACACATATATGTACACAAGACTGTAACGGTTCTTTAACATATACATCCACATAGAAAACCGTTGACAAACACATATCCCTTTTTGATTTTCCAATTTTTCTATGCGCATTTCAAAGATATGACAACTAATTTGAAGTACTTCTTGAAATATACAAATTAAATATTACATATACTCATGAGTACCAGGTACCTTTGATAATTACATACTGTACGTTTGACCTCTAACAGGACAGTCATTTATTATTAGCTCAGTAATTCAAAGTCCCATGCTTTTGATTAAAGACAAAAAACATTCCAAAAAGGCAAGCAAGTGTAAGCATTCCACTCCAAAACTCAGATTACACATATTAGTTACATTCCCAAAATAGCACTAAGGAAGATATATGTATTCATATTCCTAAAAGAAAGATGTTAAAACAACTGATCTTCCTCCTGACGATTGCTACCTGAGAAAATAATAATAATTATTTAGCATGCTTTCGCGATTTGCCTTACACATTATAACATATATATTACCTGTTTGAGGATAAAAATAAATTTATAAATAAAATTTAATACTTCATCAATTTGCTTTTACTGAGAAATTCTGAGGGAAATAAAATAATAAAATTATTATAATTTTTATGATAAAAAATGAAAACTTAAAATAAGCTATACTTTTTCTTATTAAATTTTAAATATTATTATTCATATACAGAGATAATAATAATAATACTAATAATAATAATAATAATTATTATTTTATGTTTATCTCTTTTTTATTGAAAAATTAAGGTTGGTTACAATAAGCAGGGCTGCAGACCAAGGCAAACCCCCAAATAGAGAAAAAAAAAAAACAAAACAAGAATGCAATGAAACATGAAAGGCTTTGCATGGTTGTAGCCATATACAGTTTGTTACAATAAAGAACATTTAAGAACATTTATATCATTCTGTCTTGAACCATTATAAAAGTATAAAATCCATAAACTATACCATAAACAGCAAAGATTTACCATTCATACCATAGAGGCACATAATGGTCAGTCGAAGGAAAAGAAATAAAGAGAGAAAGAAAGAGGGAAGTAGACAAAGTGAATGATGACGGGGAAAAGGATCATGGGGGAAGGGCAAGAAAGGCCGGGAATAACTAGCAGGGAAAATCTAGGTAGAGTCTCAACTCGCCCCAAAGAGGGACCTGAAGTCCGGAGAATCAAAAAAATGACCCAGGGACTCCAGATCTTAATAAATTTTTCACTAGCATCCTGAATTTCAGCAGTGAGACTCTCCATTCTGTAAAGGGAGGCCATCTCCTCAAGCCACTCATCCAAGGCGGAGGCACGGGTGGACCTCCAGTGTCTGGGGATCACGGCTCGAGCAGCCGCTAGACAAAACCGCAATAGTCTCATTTTCTGAGAATTTACAGACCCCGGTAGGATAGATAAGAGAGCGATTTGTGGAGAACCAGAGAGGGCCTCCCCACTAATGTTATTGTATGCCGAGAAGACCCCACTCCAAAAAGGCTTAATGAGGCTACAGCTCCACCATATATGCAACATATCCCCCCTCTTGTGATTACACCGCCAATATCTGTCTGACACTGAAGGGAAGATTGCGTGTAGGGCATGAGGGCAGCGGTACCAGCGGGTGAGAATTTTATAACCCTTTTCCTGGACCGAACAAGCCCTAGAAAATTTGTGAGTGAAAAGAAAAGCAGTCCTCCATTCCTCAACCCGGATAGTCACGCCCAAGTCTCTACTCTATCCCCCCACAAATTTGAGCTCGTCCACATCCCCCTTCTGGATCAAAAGGTTATAGATAAGGGACAGGGTATGTCCCGGAGCCTCTTCCAAAAGAAAGAGCTTTTCAAACGAGGAGGGGGGGGCAGCATAAAGTGCCTCCCGGCCTGATCCGGTCAAGAAAGACCTGATCTGGAAGTATTCAAACCAGGGTATGGCCCCTCCCAAGACAGAGGTAGAGAGCAAGTCGTATGTGGGCAATGGGGATCCCTGAAGTATGTGAAAGAATCGCACGTCCCCGCTCCTCCTCCGGCACAGGAAAACATCGGGCCCAACAGCCGGGGCAAAATCTGGGTTTGAAAAGATAGGGGAGAGGGGACCGCACCCCCTGGACAGATGACCCCTTTTGGTTTCTAAATCCCACGTCCTCAATGTCGCCCTCAAGAGATCAACCTCAGAGAGAGGCTGGCCCCTGGAGCCCAAGCTAATCCAAGGGAGGTAACGCAAGGGGATCTTGTGGTCCATTTCTTCTAGGCTTACCCACTGCTTTGTGGCCCCATGATATTGCCAATCTAGTAATCGCATCAGTAGAGCCGCTTTATGATAGAGTTTAAGGTTGGGCAATCCAGCCCCCCCCTGGCTTTTAAGTCTGCAAAGGGTAGTGAAGCTTATCCTCGGGCGCTTACCTCCCCACACGAAGCGCGTGATAACTGACTGCAGGCTGGAGAAAAAGGCCGCAGGATGAACCAAGGGGACCGTCTGGAACAAGTACAAAAAGCGAGGCAAAACGTCCATTTTGATAACATTTATTCGTCCAAACCAGGATAGTCTTTTACTATTGTATGAGGTAAGATCCTTTCTTGTCCTGTTGAGAAGGGGAAGGTAGTTAAGCTGATATAGTTTTGAGAGATCCACGGGGACTGTTATCCCTAAGTAAGTAATGGCGGAGTCCTGCCACTTGATGGGGAAATTTTTCTTGATATGATCCACCTCAGCATCAGGGAGAGATATGTTTAATGCCTCGGATTTGGAGTAATTGACCTTAAAGTTGCTGAGGTGACTGAATTTTTCAAACTCTTGAATAAGTGAGGGGAAGGAAAGGCGAGGCTGTGAAATGAACAGAAATAGATCATCTGCGTAAAGAGCTGCCTTGCATTCCCCACCCCCCACCCCTATCCCGTGGATACTGGAATTGTTTCTGATGGTCACGGCAAGGTGTTCCATAACCAGGACATAAAGTAGGGGGGAAAGGGGGCACCCCTGACGTGCACCATTATGTATTGCAATTGGTAATGAGAGAAACCCATTGACTTTGACCCTGGCAGAGGGATTCCTATAAAGGGAAGAGACCCTTTCAATGAATTTGTCTCCCAGTCCCACCTGCCGCAGAGAGGCCATCACAAACTCCCAGCTGACTCTATCAAAGGCCTTCTCTGCATCAATGGAGAGAAGGCACGTAGGGAGACCTCTGGCCTTAGCCCGCGCCATAAGAATAAGGGTTTTGTTGGTATTGTCCCTGGCCTCACGACCCAATACAAAGCCAACCTGATCAGTGTGAATAATATCGGGAAGAAGTGGAGCCAGTCTATTGGCGAGAGCCTTGGCAAAAATGTTGATGTCAGCATTGATGAGGGAGATAGGTCTGTAGCTAGAGACAGATGAATGATCCTTCCCCGATTTGGGTAGAACACTAATATGGACTTCTAGGGACTGGGCGACAAAGGGTGAGTCTCCAGATACAGAGCCAAAAACCCCCGTGAGGAAAGGGACAATTTGGTCACCAAATATCTTATAAAATTTGGAGGTAAATCCGTCCGCACCCGGACTCTTACCATTCGGGGAGGCTTTAATTATGTAAATAGTTCAATTATTCCAAATTTATAAGATTTTTTATTTTTTATATAGGTCAAAGCCACATACCACCAACGTGCATATATAACCATAAGTACTAGACCAAACGGTCGCATGTATAAAAATACAAAGACAATGTGTACAATAACCATATACAGTTGTCAAAAAATGAAGGTTCACAAAATAAGGGATGGAGTCAGAGCCCAAACTTATCCTTGGGACCACACAAAATGGTTCAGGCAGCGCCACATAGTATGGAAGGAAGGAAGATTTCAGTCCTTATAAATCCAAGGAGGTATATAGGAGTGCTCTCCAACAATTCCCTTTATATTGATAGAGGTGAGCCTTCAACTTCATAGATTGGATTATCTCCACCTCAAACAGATTATCTCCACCTCAACGCGTTTCCCCATACAACACACCGTATGGTTCATCAGGAGGCTACAAGATAAATACACTAAATCAGCAACCAAAAGACTTAGGGGTGCTTCACACATAGCGACAGCGACAACGACGTCGCTGTTACGTCACCATTTTCTGTGACGTAACAGCGACCTGGTAAGTCGCTGTTATGATCGCTGCTTAGCTGTCAAACACAGCGACGCAGCAGCGATCATAACATCGCTACATGTGCAGAGAGCAGGGAGCCGCGCACATTGCTTAGCGCTGGCTCCTTGCTCTCCTAGCTACAGTACACATCGGGTTAATTAACCCGATGTGTACTGCAGCTACATGTGCAGAGAGCAGGGAGCCGCGCACACTGCTTAGCGCTGGCTCCTTGCTCTCCTAGCTACAGTACACATCGGGTTAATTAACCTGATGTGTACAGAAGCTACATGTGCAGAGAGCCGGAGCCGGCAGCACAGGCAGCATGAGAGCTGCGGAGGCTGGTAACTAAGGTAAATATCGGGTAACCACCTTGGTTACCCGATGTTTACCCTGGTTACAGCTTACCGCAGCTGCCAGATGCCGGCTCCTGCTCCCCTGCTCGCTTCATTTCGTCGCTCTCTCGCTGTCACACACAGCGATCTGTGCGTCACAGCGGGAGAGCGCCTTTGAAGAAAACGAACCAGGGCTGTGTGTAACGAGCAGCGATCTCGCAGCAGGGGCCAGATCGCTGCTCAGTGTCACACACAGCGAGATCGCTAATGAGGTCACTGGCACAATCGTAAGGACGATGTGGCGGAAGTACTTCGGACTCCTTCTTGTCAAAGACGTCCACGAAGGACCAATAGGCTGAGGGCAGTCCCGGTAGGGACTCGGGAACCGGAGGTCGCCGGATGGGTTGTATGGTCTTCAGACACCTCTCATGGCAAGAAGGCCCCCATCGAGTAATATCACCAGTGCCCCAGCTGACTGAAGGCTCGTGTGTCCGCAACCAGGGAAGACCCAGCAGGATTTGATGTGACATATGTGGGAGGACGTAGAGAGCGATGTTCTCGGTGTGCAGAGCACCGATACGCAGTTCAAGCGGCTTGGTGATCCAGGAGATGGTGTCAGAGAGAGGTCTCCCATCCACAGAGGCAATCACGAGGGGCTTGTCGAGTGGAGTAACAGGCACCTGGTACTTGTCCACCGTGGCCTGCTGGATGAAATTGCCTGCTGCCCCAGAATCGAGGTACGCCTCAGCCGTAAACCGCGTCTCTCCCGTTGTCACTTGCACAGTCCATGTAACTGGGTCTGATAGAGTCCCAGCACCTAGGGTGGCCTCTCCTACCAACCCTAGGCTTTGGAGTTTCCCGGCCTCTCTGGACAGGCGCGTAGCAGGTGTGTGCCCTCTCCGCAGTAAAAGCAGAGACCCTTGGCGAGCCGCTCTGCTCGACGTTGTTCAGACTGTCGCACACGGTCGATCTGCATGGGCTCATGGACGGAGACACCAGAGGCCGTTGACTGGAGTACGGCGGGCTTCCGTGGAGGAGAGGAATGCCGTACCGGACGTCTCTCACGGGATACCTCTTTGGACCGCTCCTGAAAGCGTATGTCCACTCGAGTCGCTAGGGTAATCAGGGCGTCCAGGGTGGACGGTACATCACGTCCAGCCAGCTCATCTTTGATTCGACCCGATAGTCCTTCCCAGAAGGCGGCGGTTAGGGCCTCGTTATTCCACCCGAGTTCTGAAGCCAAGGTGCGGAAACGGATGGCGTATTGACCCACCGTCAGTGTTCCCTGACGTAACCGGAGAAGTGATGACGCAGACGCGGAGGCGCGTCCGGGTTCGTCAAAGGTGCTGCGAAAGGCCTGCAGGAACTCCTGGAGGTTCTTGGTCATAGGTTCCTCCTTCTCCCACAAGGGGTTCATCCACGCCAGTGCCTCGCCCTCTAGGTGAGACATGATGAAGGCGACCTTGGCTTGGTCGGAGGCAAACAGATGTGGCAGCTGCGTGAAATGGAGGGAGCATTGGTTTATAAACCCCCTGCAGGTCTTGGGATCTCCGGCGTACCGGGGTGGTGTGGCCAAACGCAGTCCGGAAGCAGCCGAAGAGACAGCCACGGGAGCGGGGGTCGTGGCTAGACTAGTGGAGGCTCGGGATGTTGAAGACGTGACTGCCGCTTGTAGCGTGGTCAGGCGGGTGTCCACGGAAGTCATAAAGTTCAGCATGCGGGTCTGAACTTCACGCTGGCGTTGGAGTTCCTCATGCAAGGCCGCTAGTGCTTCGGCGGGATCCATGGCCTGTTCTTACTGTTAGGGCCAGATGGACGGGTAGACCCTGGAGGTGGATCCACTGGGCCGAACTCCCGGATGAGGGAAAGGAGTCCGGTAGCCGGAGCACTGTAGGTAGCAGGACAGTCCGTGCACTGGGAGAAAATGGAGAAGTCCCTGGGACCACGAGGTCACTGATGGTGGTCCGGGTGACGGAGCTCAGGTTCGGAAGCCGTGATGGTGTCAGGCGGGGTCCGGAACCGTTGGAGCGAGATGACGGGTCACCGCAGGGATCCGAGATGGTACGGACTGTCAGGATGGCAGATGGACAGCGTTCGGGGTTCGAGGTACCGCAGAACCGGATGGCGATGCAGGATCGGCTCTAGAAGATAGAGAGGTAAGTATCTCACAAAACACAAGGAGACCTGACTCCTAGCTTGGGAAAACACGAAGAACAGGCCCCGCTCCCTTGGACATTAACCCCCTATATACCCTGTACCTATGTGCATCATTTCCTGTAATTTGACACTGGCCCTTTAAGAAAGGGTCAGTGACCGCGCGCGCGCCCTAATGCGCATGCGCGCAGCCCGGGTGCCAGAAGCCAGGGAAGGAAGCTGAGAGGAGGACGCAGGGGAGCCGGCCAGGACCTGGGAAGCCGTTGGGCGCCGGGAGCGGAGACCAGGGGGCCTGGGAAGGACGGGCACCGGAGGTTGGAGAGCGGGGAGCATGGCAGGTGAGCCGGGGAGCGGAGCTGAGGACCCGGGGAGCGGAGCAGAGGACCCGGGGAGGGGAGCCGAGGACCCGGGGAGCGTGACATATGCCCCGCACATGGTCATTTTTACCATGTAAAATATATACCTTGTTGAGACTGCACTAGTGTAATAGCACATACATTTAGTTGGATGTACGCTTATACGTTGGAATGTAGAAATTACAACTCTATGTATTGGATATAGTGGCAAGCATGTACCCTGTATTCAGCAATGAGTACATATATACCTATATGCTCTCTCCACCTTCACACCCTCAGGAGGAATGTGGTCTATAGAGAACAGTGCAAAGAAATTATGTAACCAGGTGCTTCTCGCATTATGATATGAGCCCTTTTTACGTATCTAAGGCTCTGAAATATATCTCTATGTATATAATAACACTTGGATATCAAGCATCTTGCGATATACCATAAACATGGGGGCGCTGATATATCCCTACCGAGATGCACATAGATCTAGCATAATCTCTGTCCTTTAAGATGGTTATTACCACCACGAAACTGGTGCCCTATTTAACACGTTTTTATATATAGGAATGAATGCCCTGGATATGGCCAGCACTATTATTATGCCCCCAATATGGCTAGCACTACCACTTACATATATTACAAGTCCCCCTCTGTAATGCCCTATATATATGTATGTCATACCACCAAGGATGACACATCATATGTATCCATCTAGTACAGATCACATGATCTGTTCTGTGATATAGGCATATAAAATGAAATGTATATATGAATACATCATGGCCGGTCACTATATATATATACATCGTCTATAGGAATTTCGCTTCTATAAGCAGCGCTCTGAATTGCTTATTGTACGTGAGTCCTACATTAATATCGCTATATTTCCAACACTGATGTGCCTGTGGAACGCAGATGCGTTCCACACTACAGATATTACTGGAGGAAGTTGTTTCCCTAAACCCCGCCCAGTACGGATCACATGATCTAGTCTGTGACATGGGAACGAGAAAATGCCGATACATCACTTCCGGCCACGCGCTACTTCCGGTTTTCGGACGGAGGAAACTTACCTCCGGGACTCCATTAATAAAAGGCCCGCAGACCGTGCAGGTCACCAGTCCAGACAGCAGGCACAGACCGAGACGGCACGGGTCATTTGTGAGCTCCCAGTGTGCTAGAGTGTATGTCACTCGGGACTCACAGTCCTTACTGGTAGAGCTCCAGGAACAAGGTATGCTCTTTAACCGTTCATAGGGGGACTATCTAAGTACACTGATCCCTTGTGTTGCAGACAGTGGCCCCTATAATCAGGAGCCAGACACCCTTATGTATAAAATAGTTCTTATGGCACTGTATATATTTATGTGCAGTCTCACAGAAGATATACATCTTTGTGATTCAACCTTATGGGAATGCTATACCATAGGAAACTTCCCCCTTACAGGCAAGGTGAACTGACCTCTAATATACTTAATAATATTCTGGGACCTCTGCCACAGTGTGTAGCTGCAATGGGCCATTATCATACCTATATGATGGGGGACTATTGCTGCTTTAACAGCGACTGCAGGATAACTGTCATATATAGATGCATAAGACTGGACAATGGTTACGATTATGCTTCTTGGGCTGATAGTGAAACCAGAAATACAAGTATCCGTTATGTTGTTTTTTTTGCAGTTAATACATGAAGTGACTCACCAATTTATATCCCTGTGGTAGGGTTTTGGTTTTGCCTACACACCGCTGATTGCCCTTACAGGTATACCCCTGAGTGCCAGTAAGTAACGCATATGCACGGTTTTCAATAAAGGTAGTAAATCAATGATGCTATTCCTTTACAGGACAAATTATCTGTCATATCCTATACATTCGCCTGAAAAGAGGTCACCTATATATTCAATTTCCTGAGTGATTTGAAGGTTGAAAAACCCACTCTGGTCCCGTCAAGAGGTAATATAAAAAACCATAAAATGTGTGTCTCTCTATAGTATACCCCAAACGGAGGACATGTATAATCATGTATACGCATCTTATTATCCCTACAGGAGGGACGAATATACAACCTATTATAATCATAGGACCATACGTCTCCTGGAGAATTATAGTGGATAAAAAACTGCCTCTTTATTGACTAAAAAGTGTATACACCACTACATCTATATACAGGTAGAAATCCAGACTTTATGTGTATGATAAATTTTGCCTGAGCATATGAATAATATGGAATTACCCACCCACTTTTCCTATACATTTCTACAGGGACCAACTACTAAATAAGCTTCATCCTTATCCTGGACGTTTGAACAGTCCGCTCATGTAACCACATATTAAGAGGGAACACTTATTAGCACTCTAAAAAAGAGGACTGGTCCCCTGTAAGTGTACCTATATAGCTATATGTGCCTAGAACAATGCAGTCGTTTATCTATATACTTACAACATTTTTTCGTTCATCTTTCTAGGTGTCCTTTCTTGAGAAGTGACTCACAAAAAATCCTCTGATGATCCCCTTTTACTGCGTTAGGGGGGGTGAAACGCGTCAGGAGAGCAGGGGGATCCATTAGTTAAGTGGAACTCCAGGCTCCTACCTAAACTATCCAGCAACCTTTGATTAGGGAAATTATGCCTAATATGAGAACCCTGGACAGCTAACGCATTGCCACTGTTTGTTTGTCTATGGTTCATTTGTTTGCACTTTTATCACTTTTCTGGTGGTGGTTATCCCTGCTGGAGGCTGACAAGGACAGTGAGAGCTATATACCTTTTAGTAGAGTATAATCAACATATACATCTACAAACAAGGAGGTAGATACAGTGTACATTAAACAACTACTAGCCGGACAGTGACGTACTAACATCTGTCCCCCTCTCTATAAACCACTGTCTATAGCTGCGCTCAGGCGTGGGTTTAACCATGGTTTACACTTGCACTTGTATATATATGTCTATGTGATGTACGAAATTGAAAGATAAGAACACCACACATGTTCTTTTTTTAATATTTATTAATAAAATATATTTTTATGAGAGTAGTCCTAGTGGTGGTATTTTGATATAATAACTACCTCAATATTTACCTTTGTGGTTTTTGTGAGAATCTATATGGCGGGCTTCCTATCAGGACCCCTTAATACGACGAAATGGCTGGACGATGCGGATGAGGTTTTCTCGGAAAGGACACCAGTAGGACTAGACAGTACTAAAAACACCTTAAGAAATACCTTTTCGGACCTCCTGTTAGCGTATAAACTAAACATAAAATCGTGGTGGGAGGTACAGTCTCTTGAACAATACGTTAAACAGAGAATTGTACCTAGAGGGCTTAGGATTAATTTGATCCCCGCTGAACGGTCTAGGACAGATAGTTTAATTAAGAAGTGGGAAGAGGAACTGACCAACTCGTCTATAAGACTAATGACCATTCTGGTGGAGGAGGAGAAAATTACGCTAGAGAAATCTTCAAAAGATCTCCAGGCACTTAGGGAAGAAGCCCTTAAATTTAAAGGAGACCCTGAGTTTGACAATAAAGAAATAGCCCTTCAACTGGCAGTTGACAAATATCAACAGAATCTTAAGACAAGAAAACATAAACACTTTTTGAGAGATCTGGGAGATTTCTCAGGCAGCAATAAAAGCTCAGTGGCACCCATAGGTGGTTTGCCAGCTGACCTTTCCTCATCAGACCTGTCCGACACGGAATTCCAAGGCCAGCAGAATAGAAGTAGGAGTAGAGGTAGGAAAAACTTTAGGAATAGGAATAATTGGAATAGATCCAACTATAAACCCAGATCATGGAATCAAGAGCAGCCTCGATCTACCTTACCCTCATTCTTTGGATTGCCGGCACAGGGGACTGGTCAGCAGACTGCACCAATCTTTCAAACGGGCCCCACTCCCTCTCTATTACCTCCAACACCGTCACTACCTCCTCCAGTACCATCATCCTCTTTTTTAGGGGACAGAGACCCATACAATTTAAGGAATCAGATACAACGAAATCAAAAGAGAAGATAGCCCCATCGGAACCTGCGGGACACCAGGTAATTAACCTGTCACACCATATACTTACGGATATTGAAAAACGTGTATTAAGCTATGGTCTATCCTTTGTACCAACAACTAGGTTTGATCCTTTTAATTGGGTGAAAGATGTGGAGCTATTTCTAAGGAAACTTAGGTGGAAGAAGTTTTTCAAACATAACGATAAGGCAGAATGTGCAAGATTGGGGATACCTGTGGAAATGTTAGAGGACGTTAGATTGCTGGCAGACTTATCCACAGAAGATAGGAACCATACAGGAAAAAGCCCGTTTACTAATCTAAAACCTAAAAGCACTAGGATGCCCCCGGTGACAGATTGTAGCAGCCTTGATATTTTTTCAAAACTTGTTACCCAAGATCTGTGTGCCATTCAACCTAAAATAAGATCTACCAAACCAAACCTCACACTAGGGGAATGGGAAGCACTTATTGGACTGGAAAAAAACAATAATCTCACTATTAAACCATCAGATAAAGGTGGGAATATAGTAATAATGGACACAGACACCTATCCCATCATGTGTCAAAGGATATTGTCGGATACGACCACCTATGAGACATTGCCCGCAGATCCCACAAATGAATACCTAGATGTGTTGAGAAACATCTTGGAGAGAGCTCTAGATTTGAGGCTGATCTCGGAGAAAGAATCAGACTTTCTTCTACTAAAATTCCCAGTAATTGCCACCTTCTATGCCACCCCAAAAATTCATAAGGGCCTGTCACCCCTAAAAGGTCGTTCCATAGTCTCTGGGAGAGACGCACTGGGCCAAAATGCGAGCATCTACTTATACCAAATCCTCCGCCCATTTGTGGTGAGTCTACCATCATACATCAGAGATACCAATGATCTAATAGCAAAACTAGATGGAATCATCTTGGAACCTGAGACCATATTGATATCTAAAGACGTAGAACAACTGTACAGCAGCATCCCTCATGATAGAGGCCTGGAAGCAGTCCGGCATTACCTATCTACAAGGGGTAATCACCTCAATCTGCATAACAAGTTTGTGATTGAAATGCTACAATTTGTACTAACGCACAACTACTTCCTCTTCGGGGGCAAGTTTTATCATCAGATAAGGGGTACAGCCATGGGGAGCCCCTGTGCCCCCACGTATGCCAACATTTTTCTTGGATGGTGGGAGGATATGTATGTCTTCAAAGAAGAGGATGTTACCTATGGTCCCCACATTAACTTATGGGGTCGTTATATAGACGACATCCTGATACTGTGGACAGGGGGGGTCCCCCTCTTCCTACAATTTATGGGATACCTTAACACCAATGATCTAGGACTTAAGTTCACATATGAGATAGGGGGGGACAGTTTAGCATTTTTGGATGTTAAAATAATCAAGAACAGAGATGGAACTCTGAGTACATCCATATATAGAAAACCAACAGCTACCAATAGTCTCCTCAGATGGGAAAGCCACCACCCAATACCACTCAAGAAAGGCATTCCTAAAGGGCAATTTCTACGCCTGAGACGCAACTGCTCATCACTTAGAGAATTTGAGATACAGGCTCTTAATATGAAAGAGCGCTTCCATAACAGGGGCTATCCAGCTGTCACCATCGAACAGGCATACCACCACGCCAGGGACAAAAATAGTAGAGATTTGCTTAAACACAAACTAAGAGAGGACAAAAGAGACATCACGAGACTGATAGCCACATACGATGATCAAAATAGGAGAGTGATGGAAATACTAAGACGGCACTGGCCCATACTTAAGGCCGACCCTGACATATGCGAACTAATCTCTGAATATCCAAGCGTCACCTTCAGGAGGGGAAAGTCCATTAGGGATCATTTAACCCATAGTCACTTCACAGTGCCAAAAGGCACAGGTACCTGGCTGGAAAGAAGACCTGTAGGTACGTTTAGATGTGGGAAGTGTACCTACTGCCCCTATATTAATCAGTCAAAAACTTTCCTGAACCACAAAACTAACAGAACATTCAGACTTAGAGATTTTGCAAACTGCAAAACTGAAGGATTGGTCTACCTCTGCACCTGTACTTGCCCTATGGGATATGTGGGGAAGACCAAAAGACAATTACGAACCAGGATTGGAGAACACGTAGGAGACATCCGGCACAAAAGGGACACAGCGATAGCCAGACATGTTAACAATACCCATGGAGGGGACCTAAAAAGTATTTCTTTCCAGGCAATAGAGGTTATCCCTAAACCTTCCAGGAAAGGAGACTGGGATAGGAAAATACTGCAGCGGGAGGCGAGATGGACCTTCCTCCTGGATTCCGTCTCCCCTGACGGTCTCAATGAGATCATAAGCTTTCATAGCTTTATCTAGCCACTAGTCCAGCCCCTTCGTCCCGGGCCCAAACTACACCAACCAACAACCCCCCCCCCCCTCCCTATCCACTCCCGGGTTGTCGATATTGATACTGATAGGCATAAGTTTTGTGCATATACTATATGCCCCGCACATGGTCATTTTTACCATGTAAAATATATACCTTGTTGAGACTGCACTAGTGTAATAGCACATACATTTAGTTGGATGTACGCTTATACGTTGGAATGTAGAAATTACAACTCTATGTATTGGATATAGTGGCAAGCATGTACCCTGTATTCAGCAATGAGTACATATATACCTATATGCTCTCTCCACCATCACACCCTCAGGAGGAATGTGGTCTATAGAGAACAGTGCAAAGAAATTATGTAACCAGGTGCTTCTCACATTATGATATGAGCCCTTTTTACGTATCTAAGGCTCTGAAATATATCTCTATGTATATAATAACACTTGGATATCAAGCATCTTGCGATATACCATAAACATGGGGGCACTGATATATCCCTACCGAGATGCACATAGATCTAGCATAATCTCTGTCCTTTAAGATGGTTATTACCACCACGAAACTGGTGCCCTATTTAACACGTTTTTATATATAGGAATGAATGCCCTGGATATGGCCAGCACTATTATTATGCCCCCAATATGGCTAGCACTACCACTTACATATATTACACGTCCCCCTCTGTAATGCCCTATATATATGTATGTCATACCACCAAGGATGACACATCATATGTATCCATCTAGTACAGATCACATGATCTGTTCTGTGATATAGGCATATAAAATGAAATGTATATATGAATACATCATGGCCGGTCACTATATATATATACATCGTCTATAGGAATTTCGCTTCTATAAGCAGCGCTCTGAATTGCTTATTGTACGTGAGTCCTACATTAATATCGCTATATTTCCAACACTGATGTGCCTGTGGAACGCAGATGCGTTCCACACTACAGATATTACTGGAGGAAGTTGTTTCCCTAAACCCCGCCCAGTACGGATCACATGATCTAGTCTGTGACATGGGAACGAGAAAATGCCGATACATCACTTCCGGCCACGCGCTACTTCCGGTTTTCGGACGGAGGAAACTTACCTCCGGGACTCCATTAATAAAAGGCCCGCAGACCGTGCAGGTCACAAGTCCAGACAGCAGGCACAGACCGAGACGGCACGGGTCATTTGTGAGCTCCCAGTGTGCTAGAGTGTATGTCACTCGGGACTCACAGTCCTTACTGGTAGAGCTCCAGGAACAAGGTATGCTCTTTAACCGTTCATAGGGGGACTATCTAAGTACACTGATCCCTTGTGTTGCAGACAATGGTGAAATGGTGGAAGGGGATGAGGGTAAAGCCAACCTGCTGAATGACTTTTTTTCTACGGTTTTTATACAAGAAAATGCCATGGCAGATGACATGACCAGTGATACTATAAATTCACACTTGAATATTACCTGCTTAACCCAGCAGGAAGTACGCCGCCGCCTCGAAATCACTAAGGTTGACAAATCTCCGGGCCCGGATGGCATACACCCCAGAGTACTACAGGAATTGAGTTCTGTGATAGATAGACCATTATTTTTAATCTTCTCAGATTCCTTAATAACAGGGTCGGTACCGCAGGACTGGCGCATAGCAAATGTGGTGCCAATATTCAAAAAGGGGACAAAAACTGAGCCGGGAAATTATAGGCCGGTAAGTTTAACCTCTACGGTTGGTAAAATCCTTGAGGGTTTCTTGAGAGATGCTATATTGGAGTATCTCAAGAAAAATAACCTTATGACAGAGTATCAACATGGGTTTATGAGGGATCGATCCTGTCAAACTAATTTGATCAGCTTCTATGAAGAGGTAAGTTCAAGTCTGGACCAGGGAAATGCAGTGGATGTTGTGTATATGGACTTTTCAAAAGCTTTTGATACGGTGCCACACAAAAGGTTGGTACATAAAATGAGAATAATGGGGATAGGGGAAAATATGTGTAACTGGGTTAAAAACTGGCTAAGTGATAGGAAACAAAGGGTGGTTATTAATGGTACGTACTCGGACTGGGTCTCAGTTCATAGTGGGGTACCACAGGGGTCAGTATTGGGCCCACTTCTTTTCAACATATTTATAAATGACCTTGTTGGGGGCATGCGGAGTAGAATTTCAATATTTGCAGATGATACTAAACTCTGCAGGGTAATCAATACAGAGGAGGATAATTTTATATTACAGGGAGATTTATGTAAATTGGAGGATTGGGCTGAGAAGTGGCAATTGAAGTTTAATGTAGATAAATGTAAGGTCATGCACTTGGGTAGAGGAAATAACATTTATGATTATGTACTTAATCGTAGAACACTGGGTAAAACAGACACAGAAAAAGACTTGGGTGTATTGGTGGATGGTAAACTTCACTTTAGTGGACAGTGTCAGGCAGCTTCTGCCAGGGCTAATAAAATAATGGGATGTATTAAAAGAGGTATAAGTGTTCATGAAAAAAATATAGTTCTACCTCTGTACAAGTCACTAGTGCGACCACACTTAGAATACTGTGTACAATTCTGGTCACCGATATATAAGAAGGACATAGCTGAACTGGAGAGGGTGCAGAGAAGAGCCACCAAGATTATTAGAGGAATGGGTGGGCTGCAATACCAAGACAGGTTATTAAACTTGGGGTTATTTAGTTTGGAAAAACGAAGGCTTAGGGGGGATCTAATCACAATGTATAAATATATGAGGGGACAGTACAGAGACCTTTCCAAAGATCTTTTTACACCAAGGCCTGCGACTGGAACACGGGGGCATCCACTACGTCTTGAGGAAAGAAGGTTTAATCATAATCACAGACGAGGATTCTTTACTGTACGAGCAGTGAGACTATGGAACTCTCTGCCACATGATGTTGTAATGAGTGATTCACTACTAACATTTAAGCAGAGCCTGGACGCCTTTCTTGAAAAATGTAATATTACCAGTTATGTATATTAGATTTTATGACAGGGTATTGATCCAGGGAACTAGTCTGATTGCCGGATGTAGAGTCAGGAAGGAAATTTTTTCCCCATTGGAACTTGTTTGCCACATTGGGGTTTTTTTTTGCCTTCCTCTGGATCAACATGTTAGGCTACAGGTCGAACTAGATGGACTTAGAGTCTCCCTTCAACCTTAAAAACTATGATACTATGATACTATGATACAGTGGCCCCTATAATCAGGAGCCAGACACCCTTATGTATAAAATAGTTCTTATGGCACTGTATATATTTATGTGCAGTCTCACAGAAGATATACATCTTTGTGATTCAACCTTATGGGAATGCTATACCATAGGAAACTTCCCCCTTACAGGCAAGGTGAACTGACCTCTAATATACTTAATAATATTCTGGGACCTCTGCCACAGTGTGTAGCTGCAATGGGCCATTATCATACCTATATGATGGGGGACTATTGCTGCTTTAACAGCGACTGCAGGATAACTGTCATATATAGATGCATAAGACTGGACAATGGTTACGATTATGCTTCTTGGGCTGATAGTGAAACCAGAAATACAAGTATCCGTTATGTTGTTTTTTTTGCAGTTAATACATGAAGTGACTCACCAATTTATATCCCTGTGGTAGGGTTTTGGTTTTGCCTACACACCGCTGATTGCCCTTACAGGTATACCCCTGAGTGCCAGTAAGTAACGCATATGCACGGTTTTCAATAAAGGTAGTAAATCAATGATGCTATTCCTTTACAGGACAAATTATCTGTCATATCCTATACATTCGCCTGAAAAGAGGTCACCTATATATTCAATTTCCTGAGTGATTTGAAGGTTGAAAAACCCACTCTGGTCCCGTCAAGAGGTAATATAAAAAACCATAAAATGTGTGTCTCTCTATAGTATACCCCAAACGGAGGACATGTATAATCATGTATACGCATCTTATTATCCCTACAGGAGGGACGAATATACAACCTATTATAATCATAGGACCATACGTCTCCTGGAGAATTATAGTGGATAAAAAACTGCCTCTTTATTGACTAAAAAGTGTATACACCACTACATCTATATACAGGTAGAAATCCAGACTTTATGTGTATGATAAATTTTGCCTGAGCATATGAATAATATGGAATTACCCGCCCACTTTTCCTATACATTTCTACAGGGACCAACTACTAAATAAGCTTCATCCTTATCCTGGACATTTGAACAGTCCGCTCATGTAACCACATATTAAGAGGGAACACTTATTAGCACTCTAAAAAAGAGGACTGGTCCCCTGTAAGTGTACCTATATAGCTATATGTGCCTAGAACAATGCAGTCGTTTATCTATATACTTACAACATTTTTTCGTTCATCTTTCTAGGTGTCCTTTCTTGAGAAGTGACTCACAAAAAATCCTCTGATGATCCCCTTTTACTGCGTTGGGGGGGTGAAACGCGTCAGGAGAGTAGGGGGATCCATTAGTTAAGTGGAACTCCAGGCTCCTACCTAAACTATCCAGCAACCTTTGATTAGGGAAATTATGCCTAATATGAGAACCCTGGACAGCTAACGCATTGCCACTGTTTGTTTGTCTATGGTTCATTTGTTTGCACTTTTATCACTTTTCTGGTGGTGGTTATCCCTGCTGGAGGCTGACAAGGACAGTGAGAGCTATATACCTTTTAGTAGAGTATAATCAACATATACATCTACAAACAAGGAGGTAGATACAGTGTACATTAAACAACTACTAGCCGGACAGTGACGTACTAACATCTGTCCCCCTCTCTATAAACCACTGTCTATAGCTGCGCTCAGGCGTGGGTTTAACCATGGTTTACACTTGCACTTGTATATATATGTCTATGTGATGTACGAAATTGAAAGATAAGAACACCACACATGTTCTTTTTTTAATATTTATTAATAAAATATATTTTTATGAGAGTAGCCCTAGTGGTGGTATTTTTATTTCGAATACAGAACGAGATAGAGAAAAAAAGTGAATTACAAAGTTATAGGGCATCATCAATTCAATACGAATCGACACCTTGCATACAGAAATGCTATGATTAGAACGTGTAAAACTCACAAGGCTGCGGACGTGAAGCGATACCTCATGGAGACCTTCCTACAAGTCCTTGGGTATGGTGGCTGCATGGAGTGGCCTCCACGCTCACCTGACTTGACCCCATTGGATTTCTTTCTGTGAGGTCACATCAAACAGCAGGTGTATGTGTGACGCCCTGGCCTATCAGGTCGTCACAGGGTATTGTGAAATCTGCCCTCCTGTGCAATATCCACCTCCTCCTTGGTTACCTGTCCCTAACCATTGTTGTTGCCAAAAACCAGCTAATCAAAATCCTAGGAACACTCTGCACCACACCCACCAGACACACCAGTGGACGGCCTGAGTGGAATAGGGTCGCCTACTTGGGGGGTTTGTAAGGGGAGGTCAGGAGTCAGTCAATAGGAGTGTAGAGTTGGAGGTGAAAGTGAGAGGAGGTCAGGAGCTGGGCTCCTTGGAACTACTAGGTAGCAGACGCTGTTCTGGGCCTGGTAGGAGCTGGAACCCCGGTCACAGGGGATCGTGACAGGGTGCACGGCATTGTCGTGGAGGACAGCCGGCGGCCTTGTACCATCACCGGGCAGGGGCCAGGGCACGACGGGGTACGTGGACTCTAGGTCAGGGAGTAGCTTCAGGCAACCTGACAATTTACCTGACGAGAACGGAGCCTTCAAGATCCGCTCTCCACCCGCTCCAAAATCGGGGTACTAGCGCAACAAGGGGGATAGGATTTTCCACAAATACGGCCCAGAAAATCCCAAGCGTGAACCCTGAGAGCAAGCTCCCTCAGTTAGCCATATTGGGGAGCGGGACCCTACTAGTTTCAAGCTACAGGGACCAACCAGAAGGAAACAAGGTGCCAAGGGAAAGGTCACAGATCAACAGGCAACACCAACAGAAATGGGACCCAAACGTGCTCCCTCTCAGCGGCAGCGGTGTCCAGAACTTTGGTTTACTAAAGTTGTCGGTGTCAGTGTTATTGGACTGAGTACGCAAGTGACCCTTACCTCCCCAACGACACCTCCCTGTCACAATCACCGAGTCCCGGGGCATCTCCCCTTACCCGTGGAGGGGTTAAACACCTGGCTGCCCACTCCATCGCCACCGGGTACTCCCAGCCGCAGCGGTGATACTCTACCTTACCACACACCACGGTCGGGTCAGAAACTCTTAATTTACCACCCCCTGTAAATACCCCCTTCATCCGAGTGGCTGTGAGGCCCCCTGGGTCTGGATGCCCCTCGAGCCACCGCGGATCCGGATCCGAGCAGCTCGACTGCTGACACAGGGGCGGTACATATGATGCGACCCCTCCACCAACATTGCAGGACCTACAACGACGTATCACAGATGCTTGTGCAAACGTGTCACCTACCATATTGCACAACGTGCAGCAAGATACAGATACAGATACAGTATGCTGTCCAGAGTCCAGATGTGCATTGCAGCTGACGGTGGCCACTTTAGGTATCAAAGTTAAATAAGCACCATGTGCGTGACCAGCATTCAATGTTTTGGGGGGATTATGGGTTTCATATCATAGCATTTCTGTATCCAAGGTGTCAATTCGTATTGAATTGATGCTGCCCTGCAACTTTGTAATTCACTTTTTTTTTCTATCTCATTCCGTTTTCGAGATAAAAATGCTAACGCCGTTGTTTTCCACCAGGTGGCGCTATAGGTGGTTCATTGCATAGGGCATGGCTACTTTACTATACCTAGACACCACTTCTATTCTTATAGCTGCCACTGTTCTCAAGTTAATGGCGGTGGACAGGATATGGGTGGACACACTGTATATGTGTTGCTCTTGTTGTAACCATATATGATTATCGCTCTAAAATGTCCACAATCTGGAGCATATTATTGGGAGTCGTTTGTCCCACCCAGCGTTGGAGGGGTAAGGTAAGACCCTCCAGAAATTATCAGCTACAATGCGGTCCACCATAGGTGACAGTACCTAGGGCTGCAACCATTTCTGTATCCAGTGAACCTTGGGACCTGGCTGGTTTAGAAGAGTCATACTCCGACTCATGTACCCGTTGGGCCCGAACTAACACATTTACAGCCAGTCGTGCCAGGGTCTCACCCTTGACAACTGCGTAGACATTTGGTTGTTGTCCGGCAGGTCACGATAGGCCTTCTGAGGTCCTGCTGCCAGAAATGGAGCACCTATTTCTGAACATTGGTTCCGGGGTAGTCCGTCTCTCTCGGCCACTCTTTCGAAAATATCCAGGTAAGACTCAACGTCTTCGGTGGCCTCCATTTTCGGCATCACTTTCCTGGTATTGCGAATTACCGGTAGAGCTCCCGCTGCCTGTGACAAGATCATGTGCTGTATCAACAGCTGGTTAGTCTCCTGCTGCTCTTTCATATCCTCCTCCTGCTGCCGAGTAGTCTTGTAGCACCCCTGAGCCACTCAGGGCACTACAGGGAACTGCATCCTCTTGACGATGCAGGACCTACCCCCTGAGACCTGGAGTAACAGTGCCGATACCACCAAAGCACACCCAAAATCCTAGTTCTCCACTCCACACCGGGCATAGAGGGTTAACCATGTAGGGGATGGTCGCTATGAAAAGGAACGAGTCCCGGGGTTAGCCAGCCTGGTGGGAGGGGTCAGCAGTCAGTCAAGTGTCGAGAAAATAATATAATAACCTACATTGAACATCCATAATTGATAACCTCTTAATCCTATTTTAATTAATGCAAGAAAGAACAATTTCTTTACAGAATTATTAGAAAGTTTATTTATGTATAATTTATAAAAATTCATAAAGGGACACAAAAAGTGCAACACAAAGTGCGATGTGCATATAAAAACACGTCAGGGAAGTGTGTCAGATAAGAACAAGCTGAGATGAACAGATAATGCAGCTCATAATATCCACATAGACACAGCACATATATGTATAGGGTTATTGTCATAAAGATCTCTCATAGCGGGGGCGTGGCCTGCACGCTGATGGCGACGGCTGCTTGAAGGAGAGCTCTGTGCTGACAGCAGGATAAACCGGCTCTTATCAGCTCACAGATAACAGGATTACCAGCTACAGGAGGTGTGAGTAACCCCAGCCCCCAGCTATGCCTAAGGGGAGACCTAAAAAAACTGGCACTCCAGCCAAACTGACAGACTTCTTCCCCCTGGATAGGGATCTCTCCTTACCAAGCAAGATGGCTTCCCACTCAGCTTCTTCCCACTCCTCACAGGGAGAAACAGGCTGTTTAAGAGGCTGCACAGCCATTCCTCTGACAGAGGAAACAATGCAAGCTCTACTGAAAACGCTGAGGGCTTCCTTGCAGGCTGATCTCAGAGAAATAGTAAGAGAGTTGAAGGAAGAGATCAGGTCTCTAGGGGTTCGCACAGAGCATGTAGAAACTAAGATGGCTGAATTTGCAACATCACATAACAATCTGATAGATGCTAACACAGCTTTGGAAAAGGAGGTGGAGGCACTAAAACTTAAAATCAGTGATATAGAGGACAGATCCCGAAGAAATAACCTAAAAATCAGAGGGATTCCCTCATCAGTAGCAGATAAAGACCTCCAGGAATACTTCCACAAGTTTCTGCAGCTTATACTCCCTGGATGGGACACCAGAGACCTGATAGTGGACAGGATTCATAGAGTCCCTAAAGCCAAAGGCATAGATCCAGCTCTGCCTAAAGATGTCCTGGCTAGACTTCATTTCTATAAAACAAAAGAAGCTGTGCTTCACACACTGAGGGGAAATCCAGCCCTGCCAGACACTTTCATGGGACTAAAAATCTTCCCAGATCTTTCTGCTGCAACTCTTAATAAAAGAAGAGAATTTGCCCACCTTTCTAAACTCCTTAGAGATCAAGACATCAAGTACAAGTGGGGTTTTCCGGTGAAGATGATAATTTTCAAAGATGGAGGCACTCACATATGTCATACTCCTTCTCAGCTGGGCAAATTGCTGGATGACTGGGGAATAGCCCACCCACCAAACCCTGGTGGGCAGGAGAATCATAGAGGCCCTCCAGACAGGATTAACCCTGAATGGTCAGTAGCTTAGCTGGGACTCCTTCCTGCTTATGGCACCTGCTGTCCCTGCTCCTGTGACACGGGATGTCACGTAGCCCCCCTGATGTTCTCGCCTATGGCGAGCGGTTATACACCGGGCACCCTACTCGGGGCAAACCGGTGTTGTTGGAATTTTTTTGTTTTTGTTCCTCTTCTCACAAATGTTCCTTAATTTTTTCTGGAAATTTCTCTCAATTCCTTGCTGGTCTAGCCCCTCTCATCCCTGATGGCGTTCCTAGGAATTCAACCCCCCCTGCGGCTCCAATATGAGAATTAAGATATTGTCTATTAATGTGAACGGACTCAACTCCCCAGCAAAAAGGTCAATGATGTGGAGAGAGGTGAAGGCATCTAACTGTGATATAGCGTGCATTCAGGAGACCCATCTTCTTTCCACAGATAATAAACGGCTACTTCATCCAAGCTTCCAACACACCTTTTTTGCTAATGACTCAAAAAAAAGAGGAGGAGTGGCCATTTTAATAAAGCACTCAGTGGCCTTTAAATTGATAAATGTCAGTTATGGAGCGGATGGAAGATATATTATTTTGTCTTGTTATATCAACAGCGTCCCTTATACCTTGGCAACGGTCTACTCCCCAAATTCATCACAATTGACCTTTGCTAGGAAATTTTTCCAAGCATTCAAAGATACTGCCACAGGGGCGGAAATCATCTGTGGAGACTTTAATATACCTGTAATACGCTCCATGGATTGCTCCAACACCAGCATCCCACATGCTAAGGAACTTAAGCATCTCATCAATGAATTCCATTTTCATGACATCTGGAGATATTTGCACGCATCAGAAAGAGACTATACGTTCTTCTCTTCCAGGCATCGCTCATACAGTAGAATTGATTTTTTTTTGGTCGACAGCAAATCTATAAGTAATTGTGTGGCAGCTGATATTGGTTTAATTACTTGGACAGATCATGCGCCGATCTCTTTGTCTGTTCAGGGTAGCTTTAATGTTCAAAATTCCCCTAGGTGGAGACTGAATACCAGCTTGCTTGGTAGGCAGAAGGTACATGATGAAGTAGAGTCAGTGTTAACAGAATATTTTAAACTTAATAATAATGGGGAAATTTCTGACGAGACCCTGTGGGCTGCTCATAAAGCCGTAGTCAGAGGGCAGCTCATAAAAATAGCCTCCATCCAAAAACGGAAAAAAGACGCAGATATTAAATATATATTAACCCGTATTCATCACCTTGAATCCCTGAATAAAGCCAAAGCATCCCCTAACTTGACTAAAGAAATTGTAACCCATAGATTCCAACTAAGATCCCTACTCCTGCAAAAATACGAACATAATCTTAAAAAAAATAGATCGACATTTTATGCTATGGGGGATAGAGCGGGGTCCTTATTGGCAAGAAGGACGAAAAAACGTGAGATCCAATCTAAAATAGAATTCCTGAGGGACCCGAACGGAACAATCACTAGACATCCCATTGAAATAGCAGAAGCATTTGCGAAATACTATGAGGTCCTGTATAATCTAAAATATGATTCCAATACGTCACAGCCGACTCAAGTGGATATACAGGGTTTCCTAGACACCCTGGATCTTCCCCGGGTCTCAGATGAGCAATTAGAGGAACTTAATCTTCCCTTTACTACACATGAAATCCTAGGTGCCATCAAAATGACTAAGTCTAACTCTGCCCCGGGCCCCGATGGGCTGCCATACGAATATTACAAACAATTTACATCCACTATGTCCCCCTTTATGTCAAAAACCTTCAATTTTTGGCAAAATAAAGGGTCAATTTCCCCAGACAACTTAGAAGCGATAATTATCACGCTACCAAAGCCAGGGAAACCTGCAGACACCCCGGGTAATTTTAGGCCCATTTCACTCCTAAATTGTGATGTTAAAATTTATGCCAAACTAGTGGCAGATAGACTTCATAAAGTGATCCCGACCTTAGTGGCTCCAGACCAAGTTGGGTTTGTGACAGGGAGGCAATCTAAGGATGGCACCAGACGGATGCTTGACTTGATTGGACTGGTGGAGATATCGGGTGAACCCAGTGCATTCCTGTCTCTTGATGCTGAAAAAGCCTTTGACAGGGTGCACTGGGGATACCTGGAGAGAGTTCTAACAAAATTTGGGTTCTTGGGGAACATCAAGTCATCCATTCTAGCCCTCTACTCTTACCCAAATGCGTCAGTGTTGGCATCGGGGGTTTCTGTCATCTAAATTTCAAATAAGTAATGGCACCCGCCAGGGGTGTCCATTGTCTCCCGCTATTTTTGCTTTAGTGGTAGAACCTCTGGCGGAAGCTATACGAAAAAACATAGCCATTTCTGGTATAAGAGTTGGGGAATTTGAACATAAACTTGGTTTATACGCAGACGATGTGATAATTTCCTGTTCTAACCTTGCAGTGTCGATTCCAGCAGTGGTGAACACATTATCAAACTTTTCTAAAGTGTCGTATTATAAGCTTAATGCGGCAAAGTCTTTGATACTGCCGTTTAATGTACCGGCGGAGGCCAGGAGTGCGCTGGAGGGGGCCTTTCAATTCAAATGGTGCGACAGGGGGATACCTTATTTGGGTATTAAGCTGACACCATCGCAGATGTTAATTAAAGAAAATTTGGACCCTCTGATCCAAAATTTAGAAAAGGAATTGGGAAGGTATGAAAAAATATCATTGTCCTGGATGGCCAGGATACAGTCCTTTAAAATGGTTTTCTTACCCAAAATATTGTATGTGCTCAGATGCCTTCCCATCAAAATTTCTCACAAAACCCTGATGAAACTTCAATCGTTGACTAACAAATTTGTCTGGGGTAATAAAAGGGCTAGGGTCGCAGGTAAAGTGTTATACCCCCCATATGACTTAGGGGGATTGGGCACCCCAAACATAACGGCATATTATAAAGCCTTACTAATTGAATCACTAAAGGAATGGTGGCATCCAGGTAATTCCCATAGATGGGCTCAGATTGAAAATTTCCTGTCCCGCCAGGGCTCGGTCAGAAGAATGATGGAAGCAGAATATTTGAGCCGTTCACGGTTCTCCCCGTGTGTTCCCACCATGTCAGCCTCCCTGGAGGTCTGGCGAAATGACTTGATTCATAAGATTCAGATTCCTCTTTCAGAGATTTCCCTCAAGTCGTTGGAATCTCAAATCCCCTTTTTGAATCTGGCCAGGTGGGAGGGATCGGGCATTACAGTGCTGGCGGACCTATACTCTGATTTGGGTGTTAACCCCTTTAATGAAATAGTACGGGAACACCCCTCTTTAAAGGGCTGTTTCTATCAACACATCCAAATTAGTCATTTTCTGGCCTCTAAATTTCCTCCAAAGTCAAAGCCTCTGTTACCTACAACAAAAGCTTTGGTATTTAAAAAGATAATTAAATCCAAAGGTATCTCCTCGACATACAAATGGCTCAATAACCCCCCCGAAGAGAAAAAATCTCCTTATATGAATAAATGGGACGTGGAGTTGAGTGTCTTTACCTCACCTTCAAACTGGCACTCGGCATCAGCAAATATCCAAAAATATTCCAAGTGTATAAATCATCTGGAGCAACTGAAAAAAGTACACCTGCGATGGTATCGGTCCCCAGCCAACTTAGCACAGTTCCTCCCAAATTATTCGCCACATTGTTGGAAGGGCTGCCTCCAAAGGGGTACTCTTGGTCACTGCTGGTGGGCTTGTCCCAAGGATTTCTCATTCTGGTTGGAGGTGTTTGGCCTGATGGGTGAGCTGACAGGCAATCGTATTAATCCGAATCCGGCTCTGGCAGTGTTAAACGTGGGTATAGAGGAGTTCTCTTGGGAATCCAGGGGTTTATTAGTTCACATTCTAGTAGCTGCCAGATATTGCATAAGTCTGCACTGGAAATCCCCAAAGACGCCTACATTAGTTGAACTATATAACCGAATTAATCTCCAATGCCAATACGAGTTCTGTCTGGCTCACTCCATCCGCGCCAAAAACAAAATACTTCAGATTTGGGACACGTGGATAAACTCTGTATATGCATCCCCTGTCAGGCATCTGTTTCCAGGGCAAACTGTTGATAATTAAAAACGGGTCAAATAGGCTCAAAGTGTGTGTTACGCAGGGAGTTCACCCATACCACATGTCAATAGTCAAGGTGTTTAAATCTCTGTTGTTGTTACTGCTCGGGCTACCCCAAAACGCCATCCAATTCCCTCCCTCCCCCCTCCCCCTCCCTGGTTGCTTCCTTGCAACCATCCATGGTTCTCCCCCTCTCCCCCACCTCTCTCTCCCCTCCCTTTTCTTATCTTCCTTTCTTACTCTCTGGTTCTGGTTGTTTGGATCCCTCATTTTGAGGATTAAAGAGTAAATTGGTAGGTTGACTCTATACGTATTGGGTATTGATTAACCTAAAAAAGTTGCAACTTGCATCAGACATGATTGGTGGTGGTGTGACAGGAAATGTGAATCATAATCAAAGGTGATACTACCACATGTTACAGCGTTGTTTTCTTTGTGTATTATTGCCAATGATACCTGAATTTCTCCTTTTTTGTAATGTAACTTCCTACAATAAAAATTGATTGGATTAAAAAAAAAAAAGATCTCTCATAGCAAAAATTAATGTGTGGCGCCCTGGACTAGCCAGGTCGTCACACGTACTACAACAACACACCGCACACCCCGAGATAGGCACATCAGTCACACACAAATCCTTGTTGCCTCCCTCCAGGGGCTGATGTCCACACCAGGTGGGGTGGAGCCAGGTGGTTGGCCCCACCCACCGAGGAGTTCACAGTCCTGGAGGCGGGAAAGGAAGTGAGTGCAGTTAGGGAGAGTGAAGTGGAAGGAGCGAGGTGGCAGTTGAGGAGCAATCTGACCGTGTCCGGGTACGTGGCCCGGGCACCAAGAGCAAGGTTGGCAGACGGTGGTGGCCGTCTGCAGGAGAGGCCGATCGACGCGGGACCATAGGACCGGGGACGGGCGGTGGCCCACCGGTACCGAACCGGGGAGCGAAGAGAAGCCAGCACAAACCAGTAGGGCCTACGGAACCCGACCAGGCTTGGAGTCGCCGTTAAACCGGTCAAATCCGTTAGCGACTGGAACCTCCGGGGTTTCCTAGCAGCAAAGACCTGATAGAAGGCAACCGTCCAAACCGAGAAGGGGAAATACAGCTACCGCCACAGCTAGAATTCCCAGGGCCAGAGCCTGCGGGCAAAAGGGGCTCCTCCGGCCCATATCCAAGCTGGGGAGCGGGTTACCGGTGGGAAGCCATCGGGACCGAAGATACACAACAGGTGCAGGGAAAGGCAGCCACCACCAACCGTCCGGGAGTAACCACAGCAGCTGGCTGCGGGACCCGTCCATCCAGCCGTTTGTTTTACCGGAGACTCTGTATCCATTCTTGGCTGAGTGAGTACCACCGTGCCATCTGGCACCGCGCTGCCGCCGCGACCCTGCACCTCACCAACCCTGCCTCCCCCGTCACACCTCACCAGGCCCCGGGACCACCAAATCCCCCTACCCATGGAGGGGAAAGAAACATCTTGGCTGCTCCCCGTCATCGCTCCCGGGATCCCCATCCAGAGCAGCGGTGGTGCCCCAACCTCACCACAAACCGTGGGAGGCGTCACGGACCAACTCCCCAAAAACCCCAAAACCACCCCTTTCACTCACGGGCGAGGAGCGCCGCTCGAGTCTCCGGATCCGGCCCACCGCTCGAGCCACCGAGCCGCCAGGGGCAAGCAGCAGCAGCGCCGGACCCGAGCGTTAGCAAGAGCGCAGCGGCGGCCTCCTCCCCGCCCGCGACAAATGCATATTAAATAGAGGTAAAAACCCAAAGATCAAAATAACATGCTATCAAATTCCAATAATGATCATATACATATATAGGAAGTATAAGATATATCAAAGATCTCAAATATATACTTTTTCCATGGTTTAAATGCTGACAAAGTCATTCAGGGATCATATTAACATTGTTAGGTCAATAGTAGCCAGATAGACACAATACAAAGATTCAAACTCTCAGCAGTGAGTACGGAGTTAATCAGAGGTACAAATAAAGGTACAATGACCCACCAGGATCACTCCTCCACCTTAGAGGTGCAGGGTGGTGTGTCAGTGTGTAGACCGCGGGCCCCGGGACTACACCTCCCGTACCTGTGGAGGGGATCCCACCTTGCTGCCCCGCTCCATCATCCCCGGGCGCCCCATCACCAGGCAGAAGCGGTACCACCATCCCTCACCGCAACCCACGGGTGGCGTCACAGACACAACACCTCCCTTGTAAATATCCCCCCTTTCCGACGGTTGTGAGGACAGGCGGCCGTGCGAGCCCGGGTCCGGTCATCACTTGAGCCGTAGCAGCGAACCCAGATCCGAGCAGGCCCCTGTGAAGAAGCGGCAGCGGCCCCCGCCCGCAACAACTCGAACCTGGCGTCACTAACAGGATTCCTACCCCATCTGTAGATGACGTGCGCCTTGCTTTAAATTCTGTGAACTGTAAGAAAATTTTGAACTGCCGCCATCTTGCCCGCCATCTTTGGCGCCAAAACAACAGCACCATCTTCCCCGAAAAAGGCGCGAAGTTGAAGCCCCGCCCCCTGGGAACGCGGGCAGAAGCCGGTGACTCCCAAGACAGGAAGCGTAAAGGACAGTGGGTCCCGCAAGACTGCTGTCGAAAATCCAGGGGGGAGGGCAGGAAGAGCAGCATATGATCCGAGAAGATAAAGGGCAGGGACACCAGGACTTTGCCAAATACCGTTCCTGGACACAAGAGCGACAGGATGTCTCAGCGGTCCGGCAACCAGCGTGTGGAGGGTCTCGTTTCGGGGACCGCCGACTTGATTGAGGAGCAGACGGAGAAGATGTGCCAATGAATCCAGGCGGCCCAGGCTCATTTCATCCTGACAAGGTGGACGACCGAGATGAAGGGCCTGGCTGCAGCTGTCCGGGCACGCAAGATGGAGATGGCCTCGGAGGAGCGGGTAAGCAGTGACCCACGCCCCTATGTTCCAGAGGAACCGGCCGCCCCGGCTCAGGGGTCCGGCCTTCCCCCGTCCGCCACATCGCCTCCCTCGCCACCCGTGTCCGCAGCCAGTGCCCCGATCAACCCGCCACCCCAAGCTGCAGCAGCGGAACCCGTCCCATCTAAAGAGGAGGACCCGGCAATGGGGACCTCGGGCCTCGCCTGCACCACTGATCCGGCACCCGTCTTGGCCCCAAGCCAGGCCGCAACCCTGATGACATTCCATCCGGCTCCAGCAGTCCGCCCGGCCACAACAGAGATGACAACAGCTCCGGCAGTCCGCTCGGCCGCAACGGAGATGATGACGGCTCCGGCAGTCTGCCCGGCCACAACAAAGGCGGAACCCGACCGACAGTCTACCCCAGATGCAGCGCCAGCCGCTCTCAAATACCTCGTCCCGGCTGTGGAGTGCACCTGCAGAAAGGCGGAGCAGGCCACTGATCGGTGGGGCCCACGGCAGTATGAGAGGCCGGTCGTAGCCGGCGCAGAGGGCATCCGAGTGGGCCTGGCTCCTGAGCAGGAGGCGGAGCACGGAACCCGGGCCCCGCACCGGGAGCGGCAGCGGCAGCAGTAGTAGCTGACCATGGACGGCTACCCGCAAGTTAAAAGTTTAAATGTTTAAAGAATGACTGTTGAAGGACTGCACCCTTGTTAGACGTCCTCATGTTCCGTGGAGGAGGCCATCTGAACCCCAGGTGGAGGGTGGCAGGACAGTTAAAAGTTAAACAGTTTGAGATGCCCCATTTTTGTTGAACTTCTTCTTCCCTGCCTGCTAAAGATGAAGAGGCCATCAGGGGTTGGAGCCCTTGGTGGAGGATGGAGCCGGACCAGGAAAAGTAAAAGCAGCTGCACCTGCACCGCAAGCAACTGGAGAAGGGGTCTCAGGACAGTGCAGCACTGTGAGTGAAGGTGGCACTGGGGATCCATGTTGTTTGGGTGGCGGGTTGTTGTGGAGAGAAGCTGCAGCAGGAGGCTGCCTCGGCAGCGGTGTTAAAACGTTTTTGTTTCTATATACCTTCTTGTTACCTCACCACCAGGACTGCAACGCTTCTGGAGAGGTTGGTTGGAGAAGGGCCTGCGGAGGAGTCGGCCGAGGCCCAGTCACTAACGAAACCGGTGGCTACCCTCCAGGCCAAGGGTTCCCGGACTATGGAACATTTGGGGTGGACTGGCGGGTGAGGGACTTTTACCCAAACATTGCGAACGTCCCCAGGAACCCGGGACGGTGTGCACTTGGGATTAGCGGTGGCACTGAGGGTGGGTTCAGGTGTTTTGGGTAGTGGGTGAAAATGGGAAAAGTAGATGCATGTTTTTGTTTATTGCAACGTTCAAGTAATGTGCCTCCCGTAAGGGATGAACGTTTTTATAATGTTTTATATATACACTTGTAATTCTTTTCCTATTTTCAGTTGCTGAAAAAATAAACGTCAGTGGTCGGACAGCCCGTGGACCGGCTGTATTCAACCAAAGGGGAGTGTCACGCCCTGGCAAAACCAGGTAGTCACAAAAGAGTACATCCTCCTTGTTACCACCAAAACCCCACACTTAAGCGGGCTTTACACACAGCGACATCGCTAACGATGTCGCTGGTGAAAGCACCCGTCCCCGTCGGTTGTGCGTCACGGGCAAATCGCTGCCCGTGGAGCACAACATCGCTAGGAACAGTCACACATACTTACCTGCCTAGCGACGTAGCTGTGGCCGGCGAACCGCCTCCTTTCTAAGGGGGTGGTTCATTCGGCGTCACAGCGACGTCACTAAGCGGCCGCCCAATAGAAGCGGAGGGGCGGAGATGAGCGGGCCGAACATCCCGCCCACCTCCTTCCCTCCTCATTGCGGGCGGCCGCAGATAAGGTGTTGTTCCTTGTTCCTGCGGTGTCACACATAGCGATGTGAACGACGAACAACCTGCATCCTGCAGCAGCAACGATAATCGGGATAGGAACGACTGTACAACGATCAACGATTTGGTAAGTAATTTTGATCGTTAACAGGTCGTTCCTGCGTTTCACACGCAACGACATCGCTAACGAGGCCGGATGTGCGTAACGAATTCCGTGACTCCCAACGACATCTCGTTAGCGATGTCGTTGCGTGTAAAGCCAGCTTTAGGCAAACACACAGCCATTAAACCCTAGCCACCCCCTCCTGACAATAAGGACACACCAGTGGGTGGGATCAGGTGGTTGAGAACGCCCACCTAGGGGGCCTGAGGTGTCAGAGGCGGGAACACAACAGTTCAAGTTGAAGTCTGAGTGAGACAAGAGTGGACAGTTGAAGCTGACAGTGGTAGTGGAGTGGAAGTCAAGTGCAGACTGTGCAGTGTAGTCAGGGGTAGGAGCCCTTGGACTACCCGGCTAGGTAGCAGACGGTGAACAGGGCCACAGGCGACGGAGATCCGGTCGCGGGAAACCTTAAGTGGATCGGGGCAGGGTTGTAGCCCGCCGGTGCCGACAGCGGGAATCCGGTCCGGAGGCCGTGCACAGTCGGGGTGCCTGAACCCTAGGGCGAGGAAGGTTCCAAGACCCTCTCCAATTAACCAGCCGGGGACAAGGTTCCAGACTTTGTCCCATTAACTGCCCAGATACAGCGAAACGGAAGCCCAACACGGGGGATAGGGTGTCCGCCAGAACCCACTGAGATCCCAAGGGTCAGCTTTCGCTGGCCACAGCTCCCAACACACACAAAACCGGAGTGGACTTTTCCATTACAAGTGAAGTCGTCCAATAGGAAAGACAAACACAAAGTGCAGGAAGAAGGGAAACCTTTTCACTAACCTGGGTGCGAGACCCGAATGCACCCTCCAAATGCAGCCGGCCACTGACAACTTGGTTTACTACTGGACTTGTGTGAAATTACTGAACTGCGAGTACACCATTGTCCCCCGGTCCAGCAGCCATCACTCCCGTGTTCCGACCGCGGGCCCCGGGACTACACCTCCCCTACCCGTGGAGGGGATCCCACCTTTCTGCCCCGCTCCATCAGCCCCGGGCGCCACATCACCAGGCAGCGGCGGTGCCACCATCCCTCACTGCAACCCACAGGTGGCGTCACAGACACAACACCTCCCTTGTAAATATCCCCCCTTTCCGATGCTTGTGAGGACAGGCGGCTGCTCGAGCCCGGGTCCGGTCACCACTCGAGCCGTAGCAGCGAACCCGGATCCAAGAAGGCCCCCGAGAAGGAGCGTCAGTGGCCCCCGCCTGCAACATTGTCGCCATCTTTAATTCTGAAAAACTGGCTGCGCCATCACTGTGCCCAAAAGAGAGCGAAACTGCAAAAGCGCGCAAATAGAAGCACCGCCCACGAGTCCTGAGAGTGTGGGCGGAAGTCGGCAGTAACCGGACCCGGAAGCTCCCAGTGTGCCCCAGTCCCCGCGAGAGTGGTGAGAAATGACCGAGTGGGAACAAAGGATGCAGGCACCGGACGACGGGAACGCTGCGGGGCCTTCCAAGGCTGTGCAAGGCAATGACAACGAGGTGGGACCTGCTCCGGTAGAACAAGAACAACAACAACAGAAAAGTGACTACAGCTCTGGAGGTGACTGGAGCATAAGAAAGGATGTAACAGCAGAATAGTGACTACAGCTCTGGAGGTAACTGGAGGATAAGATCTGATGTAGCAGCAGAAAAGTGATTGCAGCTCTGTAAGTGGCTCAGCAGAATAGTGACTGCAGCTTTGGAGGTAACAGAAGGCTAAGGCATGATGTAACATCAGAATAGTGACTGCAGCTCTAGAGGTGACTGGAGGATAACACCCAATGTAACAGTAGAATAGTAACTGCAACTTTAAAGGTGACTGGAGGATGAGACATGATGTAACGGTAGAATAGTGACTGCAGCTCTAGAGGTGACTGGAGGATAAGACATGATGGAACATAAGAATAGTGACTGCAGCTCTGGAGGTGACTAGAGGATAGGTCATAACATAAATGTAGAATAGTGTCTGCAGCTCTGGAAGTGATTAGAGGTTAAGACAAAATGTAAGCGTAGAATAGTAACTATAGCTCTTGAGGTGACTGGAGGTTTATACTTTATTTAACAGCAGAATAGTGACTAAAGCTCTGAAGGACACTGGAAGATAAGTCATGACATAACTGGAGAGTAGTGCCTGCAGCTCTGGAAGTGACTAAAGATAAGATATGATTCAACAGCAGAATAGTGACTACAGCTCTGGAGGTAACAGAAAGCTAACACATGATGTAACATCAGAACAGTGACTGCAGCTTTGGAGGTGACTGGAGGATAAGACACAATGTAACAGTAGAATAGTGACGGCAGCTTTAAAGGTGACTGGAGGATGAGACATGATATTACGGTAGAATAGTGACTGCAGCTCTGAAGGTGACAGGAGGATAAGACACAATGTAACAGCAGAATAATGACTGCAGCTATGGAAGTGACTGGAGGATAAAAGACGATTTAACAGCAGAATAGTGACTGCAGCTCTGGAGGTGACTGGAGGATAAGAAAAGATGTAACAGCACAACATTGACTGCAGCTTTGGAGGTGACAGAAGGCTAAGAAATGATGTAATACCAGAATAGTGACTGCAGCTCTGGAGGTGACTGGGGGATAAGTCATAAAATAGTGTCTGCAGCTCTAAAAGTGACTGGAGGATAAAACACGATGTCAAAGCAGAATAGTCAGTGCAGTTCTGGAAGTGACTGGAGGATAAGACACAATGTAACAGTAGAATAGTGACTGCAGCTGTGGAGGTGACTGGAGATTAATAATTTATGTAACAGTAGAAAAGTGTCTGCAGCTCTGGAAGTCACTGGAGGATAAGACACGAAGTAACAGCAGAATAGTGACTGCAGCTTTGGAGGTGACTGGAGGATAAGACACGATGTAACAGCTGAATAGTGACTGCAGCTCTGGAGGTGACTTGAGGGTAAGACAAGATGTAACAGCAGAAAAGTGACTGCAGCTCTGAAGGTGACTTCAGCATAAGACACAATGTAAGAGCACAATAGTAACTGAATCTCTGGAGAAGACTGGAGGATAATATAAGAAGTAACAGCAGACTAGTGAGTACAGCTCTGGAGGTGACTGGAGGATAAGTCATAACATAACTGTAGAATACTGTCTGCAGCTGTGGAGGTGACTGGAGAATAAGATATGAAGTAGCAGCAGAATAGTGATTGCAGCTCTGGAGGTGACTGTAGGATAAAGTATGATATAACAGCAAAATAGCGACTACATCTCTGGAGGTGACTGGAGGATAAGTCATAACATAAGTAAGTGTAGAATAGTGTCTGTACCTCTGGAGGATACGATGAGATGTAATAGCAGAATAGTATCTGCAACTCTGGAGGTGACTGGAGGATAAGATCTGATGTATTAGCAGAATAGTAACTGCAGCTCTGGAGGTAAATGGAGGATAAGACAAGATATTACAGAAGAATAGTGTCAGCAGCTTTAGAGGTGACTGAAGGATGAGACAGAATGTAACAGCAGAATAGTAAATGCAGCTCTGGAGGTTCAAGCTTTATGTAATAGTTGAATAGTGACTGCATTTCTGGAGGTGACTGGATGATAAGACACAATGTAACAGTAGAGTAGTGACTGCAGCTGTGGAGGTGACTGGAGATGAATATGTTATGCAACAGGAGAAAAGTGACTGCAGCTATGGAGGTCACTGGAGGATAAGAGATGAAGTAACAGCAGAATAGTGACTGCAGGTCTGGAGGTGACTGGAGGATAAGATGTGATATAACAGCAAAATAGTGACTACAGCTGTGGAGGTGACTGGAGGATAAGATCTGATGTATTAGCAGAATAGTAACTGCAGCTCTGGAGGTAAATGGAGGATAAGACAAGATATTACAGAAGAATAGTGTCAGCAGCTTTAGAGGTGACTGAAGGATGAGACAGAATGTAACAGCAGAATAGTAAATGCAGCTCTGGAGGTTCAAGCTTTATGTAATAGTTGAATAGTGACTGCATTTCTGGAGGTGACTGGATGATAAGACACAATGTAACAGTAGAGTAGTGACTGCAGCTGTGGAGGTGACTGGAGATGAATATGTTATGCAACAGGAGAAAAGTGACTGCAGCTATGGAGGTCACTGGAGGATAAGAGATGAAGTAACAGCAGAATAGTGACTGCAGGTCTGGAGGTGACTGGAGGATAAGATGTGATATAACAGCAAAATAGTGACTACAGCTGTGGAGGTGACTGGAGGATAAGTCATAAGTTAACTGTAGAATAGTGTCTGTGGCACTGGAGGATAAAATCTGACGTAATAACAGAATAGTGTCTGCAGCTCTGGAGATGACTGGAGGATAAAACACGATGTAACAGCAGAATAGGGACTGCAGCCCTGGAGGTAACAGAAGGCTAAAGGGTGCTTTACACGCTGCGATATCGGTAATGATATATCGTCGGGGTCACGTCGTTAGTGACGAACATCCTGCGCCGTTAGCGACATCGCAGCGTGTGACACCAAGGAGCAACGATCAACGAGCACAAAAACGTGAAAAATCGTTGCTCGTTGACACGTCGTTTCCTTAATATTGTTGCTGCTGCAGGTATGATGTTGTTCGTCGCTCCTGCGGCAGCACACATCGCTATGTGTGACACCGCAGGAACGACGAACATCTCCTTACCTGCCTCCACCGGCAATGAGGAAGGAAGGTAATGGGCGGCATTTTCCGGCCGCTCATCTCCGCCCTTCCTCTGCTATTGGGCGGCCGCTTAGTAACGACGCAGTAATGTCGCTATGACGCCGAACGCACCTCCCCCTTGAAGGAGGGATTGTTTGGCGGTCACAGCGACGTCGCTGACAAGGTATGTGCGTGTGACGCTGCCATAGCGATGATGTTCGCTATCATAGTATCATAGTATCATAGTTTTAAGGTTGAAGGGAGACTCTAAGTCCATCTAGTTCAACCCGTAGCCTAACATGTTGATCCAGAGGAAGGCAAAAAACCCCAATGTGGCAAACAAGTTCCAATGGGGAAAAAATTTCATTCCTGACTCCACATCCGGCAATCAGACTAGTTCCCTGGATCAATACCCTGTCATAAAATCTAATATACATAACTGGTTATATTAAATTTTTCAAGAAAGGCATCCAGGCTCTGCTTAAATGTTAGTAGTGAATCACTCATTACAACATCATGCGGCAGAGAATTCCATAGTCTCACTGCTCGTACAGTAAAGAATCCTCGTCTGTGATTATGATTAAACCTTCTTTCCTCAAGACGTAGCGGATGCCCCCGTGTTCCAGTCGCAGGCCTAGGTGTAAATAGATCTTTGGAAAGGTCTCTGTACTGTCCCCTCATATATTTATACATTGTGATTAGATCTCCCCTAAGCCTTCGTTTTTCCAGACTAAATAACCCCAAGTTTAATAACCTGTCTTCGTATTGCAGCCCCCCCATTCCTCTAATAATCTTGGTCGCTCTTCTTTGCACCCTCTCCAGTTCAGCTATGTCCTTCTTATATATCGGTGACCAGAATTGTACACAGTATTCTACGTGCGGTCGCACTAGTGACTTGTACAGAGGTAGAACTATATTTTTTTCATGAACACTTATACCTCTTTTAATACATCCCATTATTTTATTAGCCCTGGCAGCAGCTGCCTGACACTGTCCACTAAAGTGAAGTTTACCATCCACCCATACACCCAAGTCTTTTTCTGTGTCTGTTTTACCCAGTGTTCTACAATTAAGTACATAATCATAAATGTTATTTCCTCTACCCAAGTGCATGACCTTACATTTATCTACATTAAACTTCAATTGCCACTTCTCAGCCCAATCCTCCAATTTACATAAATCTCCCTGTAATATAAAATTATCCTCCTCTGTATTGATTACCCTGCAGAGTTTAGTATCATCTGCAAATATTGAAATTCTACTCCGCATGCCCCCAACAAGGTCATTTATAAATATGTTGAAAAGAAGCGGGCCCAATACTGACCCCTGTGGTACCCCACTATGAACTGAGACCCAGTCCGAGTACGTACCATTAATAACCACCCTTTGTTTCCTATCACTGAGCCAGTTTTTAACCCAGTTACACATATTTTCCCCTATCCCCATTATTCTCATTTTATGTACCAACCTTTTGTGTGGCACCGTATCAAAAGCTTTTGAAAAGTCCATATACACAACATCCACTGCATTTCCCTGGTCCAGGCTTGAACTTACCTCTTCATAGAAGCTGATCAAATTAGTTTGACAGGATCGATCCCTCATAAACCCATGTTGATACTCTGTCATAAGGTTATTTTTCTTGAGATACTCCAGTATAGCATCTCTCAAGAAACCCTCAAGGATTTTACCAACCGTAGAGGTTAAACTTACCGGCCTATAATTTCCCGGCTCAGTTTTTGTCCCCTTTTTGAATATTGGCACCACATTTGCTATGCGCCAGTCCTGCGGTACCGACCCTGTTATTAAGGAATCTGAGAAGATTAAAAATAATGGTCTATCTATCACAGAACTCAATTCCTGTAGTACTCTGGGGTGTATGCCATCCGGGCCCGGAGATTTGTCAACCTTAGTGATTTCGAGGCGGCGGCGTACTTCCTGCTGGGTTAAGCAGGTAATATTCAAGGGTGAATTTATGGCATCACTGGTCATGTCATCTGCCATGGCATTTTCTTGTATAAAAACCGTAGAAAAAAAGTCATTCAGCAGGTTGGCTTTACCCTCATCCCCTTCCACCATTTCACCAAGACTATTTTTAAGGGGGCCAACACTATCGCTTTTCAGTTTTTTACTGTTTATGTAGTTAAAGAATATTTTAGGATTATTTTTACTTTCTCTCGCAATGAGTCTCTCTGTCTCAAACTTAGCTAACTTAATTTGCTTTTTACATATTTTATTTAATTTTCTATAATTATATAATGCCTCATCACTACCTACCCTCTTTAATTCTTTTAAGGCTTTCTGTTTTTCTTTTATTGCTTCCCTTACAGCTCTATTTAGCCATAGGGGTTTCCTCCTATTTCTAGCATGTTTGTTCCCATAGGGTATATTTTCTGCACAAGCCCTATTCAGGATGCTCATAAAAGTCTCCCATTTGCTTTGTGTACTTTTATTACTTAGTACATCATCCCAGTTTATTGCACTAAGATCATCTCTCAACCGTTTAAAATTTGCTTTCCTGAAGTTTAGTGTCCTTGTAGCCCCTCTACTATACATCTTACTAAAGAATACATGAAAACTTATTATTTTGTGATCACTATTCCCCAAGTAACCCCCAACTTGTATATTTGATATGCGGTCTGGCCTATTGGTTAGTACAAGGTCTAGTAGTGCTCCCCCTCTTGTGGGGTCCTGTACCATTGCTATGGCAGCGAACACTAAATGTCGCACGTACAACGGGGGCGGGTGCTATCGCTAGCGATGTCGCAGCGTGTAAAGCACCCTTTAGACATGATGTAACATGAGAACAGTGACTGCAGCTCTGGAGGTGACTGGAGGATAAGACACAATGTAACAGTAGGATAGTGACCGCAGCTTTAAAGGTGACTGGCGGATGAGACAGGATGTAACGGTAGACGCAGCTCTGGAGGTGACTTGAACATAAGACAAGATGTAACAGCACAATGGTGACTGAAGCGCTGGAGATATTTAGCTATTGAATTAATCTATGCAACAGAGCCCCAACACCTCGTCACGGTATTTTCTTACGTTGGGGTCCCTAGCTAATGTGTGTCCTCACTTGCAGTTAAAAAACTTACCGTGTATGGGAAGTATCAGCAGAATAGAGAGTGCAGCTCTGGAAGTGACTGGAGGATAAGACACGATGTAACAGCAGAATAGTGACTGCTCCTCTGGAGGGGACTGGAAAAAAAGATATGATGTAGCAGCAGAAAAGTGATTGCAGCTCTGGAGGTGACTGGAGCATAACACAAGATGTAACAGCAGACTAGTGACTACAGCTCTGGAGGTGACTGGAGCATGAGACAGGATGTAACAGCAGAATAGTGACTACAGCTCTGGAGGTGACTGGAGCATAAGTCATAATATAATTGTAGAAGAGTGTCTGTAGCTCTGGAGGTGACTGGATGATAAGATCTGATGCAATAGCATAATTGTGACTGCAGCTCTGGAGGTGACTGGAGGATAAAATATATCATAACAGTAGAATAGTGACTACAGCAGCTGTGGAGGTGACTGGGGGTTAATACTTTATGTAACTGTAGAAACGTGACTGCAGCTCTGGAGATGACTAGAGGATTAGACATAATGGAACAGCAGAATTTAGAGGTGACTGAAGGATAAGACAGGATGTCACAGCAGAATAGTGACTACAGCTCTGGAGGTGACTAGAGGTTCATGTTTTACGTAATAGTAGAATAGTCACTGCAGCTCTGAAGCTGACTGGAGGATAAAATATAACATAACAGCAGAATAGTGGCTGCAGGTCTGGAGGTGACTGGAGGATAAGACGTAATGTAACAGCAGAATAGTGACTACAGCTCTGGAGTTGACTGGAGGATAAGTCATGTGTCTGCAGCTCTGAAAGTTACTGAAGGATAAGATCTGATTCAACAGCAGAATAGTGACTGAAGCTCTAGAGGTTAGTTGAGGGTAGGGTAATACAAGATGTAACAGCAGTGACTGAAACTCTGCAGATGACTGCAGGAAAAGACATTACAAAAAAGCAGAATAGTGTTTGCAGCTCTGGAGGTGACAGGAGGATTATAGACAATGTAACAGCAGAATAGTGAGTGCAACTCTGGAGGTGACTGAAGGAGAACATATGATTTAACAGCAGAATAGTGTCCGCAGCTTTAGAGGTGACTGGAGGATGAGACATGATGTAACAGCAAAATAGTGACCACAGCTCTGGAGGTAACAAAAGAATAATACACAATGTTACATCAGAATAGGGACTGCAGCTCTGCAGGTGACTGGAGGATAAAATTTAACATAACAGTAGAATAGTGACTGCAGGTCTGGAAGTGACTGGAGGATGAGGCTATGTCAGCACGCTGCGTTCCTGGTTTGACAAAAAAATGCACCCTCTGGCAGGCTTTGACAACTGTAAACACTGCGTTTCACAAAATTAACGCATGCGTTTTTGATGCGTTTTTGTCAGTGCGTTTTTTAAAGAAGTGAAATATGATAGGATAGGATAATTTATAGCTAGCTAGCATAGATAGATAGAAAAAATAGATAGATAGATAGAAAGAACATATAGAATAGATAGAAAGAACAGGTTGAATAGATAGCAAGAAATAACAGAAAAGCTTGATAGAGGGATAGCTAGCTTAGCCAGCTGTTTTTTTAATTTTTTGGGAAAATAAAATGACGTGGGGTTCCATCCATTTTTCTAAAACCAGCCAAGGTGCAGCAGACAACTGGGAGCTAATATTATTAGGGTGGGAAGGGCCATCGTTACGTGGCCCCTTCCAGTCTAAAAATAGGAGCCCACAGCCACCCCAGAAGTGGCGCTTCCATAAGGTGTGCCAATTCTGGCGCTGGACCTGACTCTTCCCGTTGCCCTGGTGCGGTGGCAATCGGGGCAAGAAGGAGTTAATGGCAGCCCACAGAGGCCACTAAGTCCTAGATTAGTGATAGCAGTCATCTATGAGACCCCGTCCCCATCACTAATCTGTAAGTGAAAGTAAAGTTAACAAGCATGGTGGAGGAGTTGGTTTGCTCCTGTCCGACCAATGCTACTTTGCACCAATTCCACTGCCACCCACTGTTACTCTCCCCTCTTTCGAGGTGCACTTTGTTCGCATCATCCCCCTCCAACCTTCAACTGGCTGTCATTTACCGCCCTCCAGGGCCAGCCACCGCCTTTTTGGACCATTTCACCACCTGGCTACTACATTTCCTTTCCACCAATATCCACACCATCATTATGGGTGACTTTAACATCCCCATTGACACTTCCCACTCATCTGTCTCTAAACTTCTAACACTTACTTCCTCCTTCGGCCTCACCCAACGTTCCTCTGCAGCTACTCACAAAGATGGCCACACACTCGACCTAATCTTCACTCGCCTCTGTTCCCTATCTAACCTCTCTAAGGGGTACTTTACACGCTGCGACATCGCTGCCGATATATCGTCGGGTCCCATCGTTAGTGACGCACATCCGGCGCCGGTAGCGATATCGCAGCATGTAAAACAAATGAGCGACGATCAACGAATGCAAAAAGTGCAAAATCGTTGCTCGTTGACACGTCGTTCATTTCCATAATATCAGTGCTGCTGCAGGTACGATGTTCTTTGTTGTTCTTGCGGCAGCACACATCGCTATGTGTGACGCCGCTGGAACGGCAAACATCTCCTTACCTCCGTCCACCGGAAAAGGAGGAAGGAAGGAGGTGGGCGGCATGTTCCGGCCGCTCATCTCCTCCCCTCCTTTTCTATTGGGCGGCGGTTCAGTGACGCTGCTGTGACGTCGCTGTGACGCTGAACGAACCGCCCCCTTAGAAAGGAGGCAGTTCGCCGGTCACAGTGACATCGTAGAGCAGGTATGTGCGTGTGACGCTGCTGTAGCGATAATGTCCTCTACGGCAGCTATCACCACATATTGGCCGTGCGACGGGGGCGGGTGCTAGCGCGCTGGACATCGCTAGCAAATGCTCCAAGTACGCAACCCCCCTCCACAAACTTTCACACCCTCGTAGAAATATCAAACACTTTGACGGTGGCTCAGTGGCTAGCACTGCAGTCTTGCAGCGCTGGGGTCCTGGGTTCAAATCCCACCAAGGGCACCAACTGCAAGGAGTTTGTATGTTCTCCCCGTGTTTGCGTGGGTTTCCTCCGGGTACTCCGGTTTCCTCCCACATTCTAAAGACATACAGATAGGGACTCTAGATTGTGAGCCCCAATGGGGACAGTGTTGCCAATGTATGTAAAGTGCTATGGAATTAATGGCGCTATATAAATGAATAAAATTATTATTATTATTTACACTCCCTTTCTCAGTCCCTTCTCCCTCTTGCAGACATTGCTTCTCTACAAGATGCAGATGCTGCTGCCACTTTATATAACACCACCATCTCTGCAGCTCTTGAATTGGCCGCCCCCTCACACACACCAAAACCTGTACAATCAACAGGCAACCGTGGCACACGAGTCAGACAAAAGAATTGAGACGGGCTTCCAGAATCGCTGAGCACAGATGGAAGAGGTCTCATTCCGCTGAGCACTTTGTCACATACAAACAGCCCTCACCACTTTCAAGTCTGCACTCACTACTGCAAAACAAACCTACTTCTCATCTCTCATATCCTCTCTATCTCACAACCCTTTTAACTCTCTCCTCCATCCCCCGCCACAACCTCCCTCTCCTCTCATCTCAGCTGAAAACTTTGCCTCTTTCTTCAAGCATATTGACAATTATCAGAGAAAGCTTTGGCCCACCACAGCCCCTCCTCACAACTACTCTGCCTTCTTCCTCCAAATCCAGCTTCTCCACCATGACAGAAGATCATCTTTCCACTAGACTCTGAAGATCACATCTCACCACCTGTCCGCTTGATCCACTCCCATCCCACCTCATCCCCAATCTCATCACAGTCTCCATCCCAACCCTAACCCATCTCTTCAACCTATCACTAACAACTGGTGTATTCCCTTCATGCTTTAAACATGCCTCCATTACACCCATCCTCAAAAAGCCCTCCCTTGACCCTTCCTCTGTGTCAAACTATAGCCCCATATCACTTCTCCCCTATGCCTCAAAACTACTGGAACAGCAGGTCCATCTTGAATTTACCTCATACCTCGCTTCCTGCTCCCTCTTTGATCAGCTACAATCTGGCTTCCGACCGCATCATTCCACTAAAACTGCCCTAACTAAAGTCACTAATGACCAAAGCCAAGTGACACTCCTCTGTCCTCCTCCTCCTGGACCTGTCCTCTACCTTTGACACAGTAGACTATTCCCTTCTACTACAAATTCTCTCATCTCTGGGCATCACAGACTTGGCCCTATCCTGGATCTCCTCATACTTAACCGACTGAACTTTCAGCATCTCCCACTCTCATACCACTTCCTCATCCCGCCCCCTATCTGTTGGGGTCCCCCAAGGTTCAGTTCTAGGACCCCTGCTGTTCTCCATCTACACCTTCAGCCTGGGACAACTCATAGAGTCCCATGGCTTTCAGTATCACCTCTACGCTGATGATACGCAGATCTACCTCTCTGGACCTGACATCACCTCCCTACTAACCAGAATCCCACAATGTCTGTCTGCTATTTCATCATTTTTCTCTGCTCGATTCCTAAAACTGAACATAGACAAAACGGAACTCATTATCTTTCCTCCTCCCCCCACCTGATGCATCCATCAATGTCAATGGCTGCTCACTTTCCCCAGTCCCACGTGCTCGCTGCTTAGGAGTAACTCTAGACTCTGCTCTCTCTTTCAAGCCACACATCCAAGCCCTCTCCATCTCCTGCCACCTCCAACTCAAAAACATTTCCGTGATCCGTGCATTCCTTACCCATGAAGCTGCAAAAACCCTAGTGCATGCCCTTATTTTCTCCCGCCTGGATTATTGCAACCTCCTGCTCTGTGGCCTCCCCTCTAACAGTCTTGCACCCCTAAAATCTATTCTAAACTATGACTCCCGACTAATCCACCTGTCCCCCCGCTACTCCCCGACCTACACGTAACCTTCGATCCTCACAAGATCTCCTTCTCTACTCCCCTCTCATCTCCTCTTCCCACCATCGCATCCAAGATTTCTCACGTGCATTCCCCATACTCTGGAATGCTCTGCCACAACATATCAGACTCTCGCCTACCTTGACAAGCTTCAAAAGAAACCTGAAGACCCACCTCTTCTGACAAGCCTACAACCTGCCGTAACCCTCAGTCTCATACAGCGCCACACGACCAGCTCTACCCTCACCTACTGTATCCTCACCCATCCCTTGTAGACTGTGAGCCCTTGCGGGCAGGGACCTCCATCCTCCTGTACCAGTCTGTGCCTTGTATTGTTTATGATTATTGTACTTGTCCCTATTTTGTATACCCCTTTCACATGTAAAGCGCCATGGAATAAATGGCGCTATAGTAATAAATAATAATAATAATAATAATAATAAATAAACACAAACACCCCAAAATCCTTTATTTGAAATAAAAGACCAAAAAGCGCCCTTTTTCACCACTTTATTAACCTCCCAAACACCCCTCCAGGCCGACGTAATCCACACGAGGTCCCACGATGTTTCCAGCACTGCTACATCCCTGTCCTGTTACAGCGAGCACCATAGCCTGCTAACAGCAAACAGTGGCGCGATGAGAATGAGCTCTGACATCAGTGCTGCGACACAGGGAGTAGTGCGGGGCCCGCAGCTGTGACGTCAGAGGTTCACCCGAGTTCATTCACATAGTGCGGCTGTCTCTGTGTTGTGACCTGATTTGCGGTCACAGGTGAAGAACTCCAGCTGTGATCGGAAATCACCAGAGTGACAGCACAGCAGATTGCGCTGCTCACTTCAGTCACTCGGTTGATTTGATGTCACAGGAGGACTCCAGCCGTGGCCGCGGGTAACCTGAGTGACGTCACCGCTGATAGAGCGACTCACTTCAGTTGCTGGATGGAGCCCGCAGTGAGCAGTTTTGTTCTATGGTGCTCGCTGTGAGTGACAGATGAAGCAGAAGTGGAAGTGTCGTGGGATCTTGTGTGGATTACATCGGACCTAGAGGGGTGTTTGGGAGGTTTAAAAGTGGTGAAAAAGGGTGGCTTTTTTGTCTTTTATTTCAAATAAAGGAATTTTTGGTGGTCGTATTTATTTACTTTCACTTACAGCTTAGTAATGAGGGGGTGTCTCATAGACGCCTGCCATAACTAAGCTAGGACTTAACGGCAGCTATGGGCTGCTATTAACTTCTTATTACCTCGATTGCCACCACACGAGCATTCGGGATGAGCCCGGTAAAGTCCAGGGACTGTCACATCTAATGGATGCGGCAATTCCGAGTGGCTGCTGGCTGATATTATTAGGCTGGGGGGCTTCCAATAACGTGGGTCTCTCCAGCCTGAGAATACCAGCCCCCAGCTGTGAGGCTTTATCTTGGCTGGGTATCAAAATTAAGGGGGAACGCAGGCCGTTTTTTTTAAATTATTTATTTTACTGTAGGATATAGACCCGCCAACCAGCGGTTGTGATTGGTTGCAGTCAGGCAGTCACTCAGCGTGGGGATGCTTCTGACTGCAACCAATCATAGGTGCTGGTGGGCAGGGAAGCAGTGAATATGAAATAAGCCTAATGAGCTGGTGCAGTGAATACGAAATGAGGCTAATGAGAAGCCGCCACATTCAGTAGCAGGAGAGGCCATGGGAGCAGTGTAAACGTTGTGCTGGTGATTGGTGAGTATGAGGCAAAGAGAGACAGAGAGAGAGAGAGTGAGAATGGAGAAAAGTTGGTGACCTACGTTTTGGTTGACAAAAATGCATCCAAAAATCAACCAAAACGTGGTGCAAACGCACAACTAACATTTTGGTTGCATTTTGACACACCTCATTCATTTAAATGGGTGACAAAATGTGACCAAAACGCAATAAAGAAGTGACATGCTGCTTTTTTTAGGCAAAGATTTTGACAAATATTTGACAAACAAAACAATGCCTAAAAAAAAGCAACATGCGCATGGAAATTCTGACTTTTCTGTGGAAGCAAAAGCATGCAGTTTGTCACTGACACAGTGCAGTTTAAAAAGCAACCAATACACAAGAAAAAAACGCAACTGTAGAATAGTGACTGCAGCTCTGGAAGTGACTGGAGGATAAGGCTATATTCACACGCTGCATCTTTTACTGCATTTTTCGTGCATTTTTGACGTCACAAAGATGCACCTAAATGCATGCATTTCCTTCTCCCAGCAAAGTCTATGAGATTTCTATTTTGCTGTCTGCACAGTGCATCTTTTTTTGACTGCATCTTAGCTACGTTTTTGAAGACGCAGCCAAGATGCAGCATGTCAATTCTTTTTGCATCTTGTCCCTGCGTTTCAGAGGACTGGCAGAATAATCCCCCACTGACTCGAGGTCGGTGGGGGATTGATCTCTGGTATGTGGCTAGATGTCAATTCCCATAAAGTCAATGGGGTCCAGAATTTGGGGCAAAGGGGTAGGAACAAGCAATTCACACTTACCAAATCACCGATGCGACTATCACACTGCTCCCATGGCTGGTCATTCACTTCCCGGGCAGCTCATTACCTTCATTGAATATGCACTGCTTCCCCCGCCCACTGGTGGCTGTGACTGGTTGCAGTGAGATGCACTTCCAAGCTGAGTGACAGTTGTCTGACTGCAACCAATCACAGACGCCAGTGGGCGGGTCTATATCACACAGTACAATAAATAAATAATTTAAAAAAATGGCATTTGGCCCCCCCCAAATTTGATATCAGCCAAGATAAAGCCTCATAGCTGAGGGCTGGTATTCTCAGGCTGGGGAGACCCACATTATTGGGAGCCCCCAGCCTAAAAATATCAGCCAGCAGCCGCCCGGAATTGCCGCATCCATTAGATGCGAGAGTCATGGGACTTTACCTGGCTCATCCCGATTTTCCTGATGCGGTGGCAATCAGAGTAATAAGGAGTTAATGCAGCCCATAGCTGCCACGAAGTCCTAGATTAGTCACGGAAGGCGCCTACCCAAGACACCCTGCATCACTAATCTGTAACTGAAATAAAATAAACATAAACAACGAAATAATGCTTTATTTGGAATAAAAGACAAAACACCACTCTCTTTCACCACTTTATTAACCCCAACACAACCCTCCAGGTCCGACGTAATCCACACAAGGTCCTATGACGATTTCAGCACTAGTACATATCTGAAGCTCACAGCGAGTGCCATACAACAGGACTGCCTGCTGTGAAGTTCAGTCTGCAACTGAAGTGAGCCATGCACTCAGCGGTGACGTCACTCATGTTAGCTGTGGCAACAGCATGGCCACAGCCTAAACCTGTGACAGCAAATCACTTGAGTGACGTCCCAGTGATTGCGCTGCTCACTTCAATAACTTGGGTGATTTGCTATCATAGGTGGAGGACTCCAGCTGCGGACGTGGGTAACCTGAGTGAAGTCACCGCTGATCATGCGGCTCACTTCACTTGCTGAGTGGAGCTCACAGCGGGCAGTCATGTTGCATGGCGCTCGCTGTGAGCATCAGATGTAGCAGCACTGGAAGCATTGTGAGACCTCTTGTGGATTACGTCAGACCTGGAGAGTTGTTTGGGGGGTTAATAAAGTGGTTAAAGAGGGCGCTTTTTTGTCTTTTCTTTCAAATAAAGGATTTTTTTGGGCTGTTTGTGTTTATTTACTTTCACTTACAGATTAGTGATGGGGCGGGGTCTCATAGCCGACTGCCATCACTAATCCAGTGGCTGCTGTGGGCTGCCATTAACTCCTGTATGTGCGGTGATGGTGCGTGCAGGAGTGCCGGTGTATGTGCGGAGATGGTGCGTGCGGGAGTGCCGGTGTATGTGCAGGGATGGTGCGTGCAGGAGTCCCGGTGTATGTGCGGGGATGGTGGGTGGGGGGAGTGCCGGTGTATGTGCGGGGATGGTGGGTGGGGGGAGTGCCGGTGTATGTGCAGTGATGGTGCGTGTCGGTGTATGTGTGGGGATGGTGGGTGGGGGGAGTGCCGGTGTATGTGCGGGGATGGTGGGTGGGGGGAGTGCCGGTGTATGTGGGGGGATGGTGGGTGGGGGGAGTGCCGGTGTATGTGCGGGGATGGTGGGTGGGGGGAGTGCCGGTGTATGTGCGGGGATGGTGGGTGGGGGGAGTGCCGGTGTATGTGCGGGGATGGTGGGTGGGGGGAGTGCCGGTGTATGTGCGGGGATGGTGGGGTCTCTCTCTCTCAGCCTAAAAACAAAGAAAAAAAAAATGGGATCCGTCACCTCAGTTTTTACACAATCAGAGACGTATCCGTCGCACCAGGCACAAAGTGGATTGTCTTAAACCTTATCTCATGATTGTTACAATCAAAAGATACTCCGAGTGTATCAATGCACAATAAAGAATTCCATAAGCTTTTTTAGGATAAAACCCAAAACTTTATTAGGCAATCAAACATATAAATATTAAAATAAACAGGGAGACACACCTCCAGGAGCGGTCGGCGCAGTAGTTCCCAACATACAATCGTCACTCAGCAAAGCTGCAGTGACCTAACCCCCAGCGTACAGCGCCACTGTCCCCGGCGCACTATAACGCTCAGCAAGCCCTGAGAGTGTCCGTGCCTGCCGGGGACACAGAGTACCTGAAGTTGCAGGGCCATGTCCCTGAACGGCACTCCCGCTCCCAATCCAGCAGGTTCTATGGGTCTGTGGATGGAGCCCGGCCCCAGGGCTTGGGGGCCGGCAGGATCCCACTTCCACAGAGCCCCTCAGGGGGATGTGGAAGGAAAACAGCATGTGGGCTCCAGCCTCCGTACCAGCAATAGGTACCTCAACCTTACAAGCACCATCACGGGTGAGAAGGGAGCATGCTGGGGGCCCTATATGGGCCCTCTTTTCTTCCATCCGATAGAGCCAGCAGCTACTGCTGACTACAAACAGTGGAGCTATGCGTGGATGTCTGACCTCCTTCGCACAAAGCAGAAAACTGGTGAGCCAGTGATCCCACTGGGGGTGTATAGCCAGAAGGGGAGGGGCCTTACACTTTTTAGTGTAATTGCTTTGTGTGGCCTCCGGAGGCAGTGCTATACACCCAATCGTCTGGGTCTCCCAATAGAGCGCCGAAGAAAAGGGAAATTCCACAATGGTGTGTGGTGTTTTTTTTTTCTCCTTCCACTTGTTAACTATATAGGAAATCTGATCTAGCAGTATTATTCCCTAGGTCAGTACACATTTGTAGATACCAAACATGTATAATATTAGTTTTTATCTAAATGGTTAAAAAAATTCAGAAGTTTGTTCAAAAAAAGAATTGCGCTTTTGTTGCAATTTTCTGAGACCCGTAGCGTTCTTATTTTTCAGGATCTGGGACCCAGTGATAGTTTATTTTTTGCGCCTTGAGCTTATGTTTTTAATTTATTCCATTTTCAGGCACATGTAATGTTTTCATTGCCTGTAATTGTACCGCCCCGCGAGCTCGGCCGGCCGCCGAGCCGCTCGGATCCGTGCTCGTACGGTGGGTGGCTCGAGCTCCTCACGGACCAGGGGGTCACGTCGCTCTGCAAGGGGGTTGGCGCTACACGTGGGGACTTCGGTGGGGAGTTCCACGGCTGGGGCCGCGGTGGTTGGTAGGGGATTTAAGTTTGTGACGCCGCTCACGGGTTGTGGTGAAGGGATGGACACCACCACTGCCATTGACTAGGCCTCCCGGGGACGGTGTTGCGCAGCTTGGTGTTGACCCCTCTGTGAGTAGGGGAGTGATGGTCCCGGGGGCCCGAGGGAAGGTGCTGAGGCGATGGAGATGGGCGCGTGCTGGGTGCTGGTGTGGTACGGCGCGGTGCGCGGCCCGAAGGCACTGGTGTACTCACTATGACACAGTACACTGGAGTCTCTGGTAAACCAAACGAGGTGATGAACAGTGCCTGCAGCCGGCTACAGCTTCTCCCTTAACAGGTTGGTGGTTTCCACCTTTCTCCTGCACCTTTATAAAAACGGCAAGACCAGAAGCAGAGCTCGTAGTGTAGCAGCAGGAAGACATCTTACCTATCGCAGCATAGTGTATCCTCCGCTGCCACCAATGGTTTACATCCGGCCAGTATATATAGTCCCTCTCTCTACCCTGTCCCTGGGCTCCCTCCACATATTCACCTCCACTATGCTGCGATAGGTAAGATGTCTTCCTGCTGCTACACTACAAGCTCTGCTTCTGGTCTTGCCGTTTTTATAACACAATGTCCTTATGTTATTGCAGGCATTTCTCTGGTGCTCTCACCATTAGGTATGTTCTTCTTTTTCCCTTTTCCCAACATTAGTCACACATCCTCTTACTTAGGCTATTTCTCTATTCCAGTACAACAAGTCCTCACGCATTGTGTGGTTTACCTAACATACCACGTATGATTGGTTATCATACTACATATACTCAGGTCGCCACTTATTGGTATTTATCCCTTATAACAGACCTATCTATGTTTCAATTTCTCCACCACATCATCACAGATTATCACCTTTGTTATTCATAAAGCAGCATCTATCCATCTCTTCATCTACCTATGTGAGCCCTATCTACACTATATGAGAGTATTCTACTGGTATGTATCCAATATTTATGCCCTGTTCTCTTTGCTATTATATCAGCTCTTTATTCCAATTACCTATTCCTCATGAACTATCACTTCTCCTCCTCCCTCTCCCCTTTTTTCACAGTAACATATATTCTTCCATTCCAAAGTGTTCTCCTTGACTACTCACATGTAAGTTATACCATGCTCTATCCTTATTGACATTTTTCCGCCCTTACCAGCTATAGTCCTCTGTATATTATATATCTCTTTCCTTTCTCAGACTTCACTTTAACTTTCTGGCCTCCAAGGTGCTACTAGGAACTTTTCCCTGAACTTCATAAATACGGGTATGTCTCTCAGATCCCTCCCCTTTCCCCTCTTGCTCATTTTTTCCCTTGAGCCTTCCTGTTCTCCCTTCCTTCTTTCTCTTCTTCCGTTTCTTCCCCCTCCTTTCCCCCCTTTTTTTCCTCTCTTCCTTTTCTTTCCCCATCTTTCCTCTCCCCTTCCTTTCTTAATTTACAATTCTCTTATTCTACTCACATCTTATACGGCTGTATATATCCTCACCACTTCTTAACATTCACATTGCGACACCTTCCCCTTCCTTTCACATCTCCCCAATAGGTAATATGTTGTTTTCTCATTTTTTGACACTTGATGCCTTGTCATGATGTAATTGTAAATCATTTCTTGTTTTTTCTTTTTTGTATCATGCATGTCCCAGTACTTATCTGTCCCTGATGAAGGCTCTTGTGCGAGCCGACACGTCGGGCAGTACCGTTTAATTGTGAAAATAAAAATCATCCAAGCATACCATACCTGGATTGTCCAATTTCTCTTGTACTGTGTGCCGGGGTCCTTCCTTACTTTAAACAATATGGGACAACCCATATGATGATGTCATGTCTTTGGAAGCGTCTGATTTATTATTTCTGGTTTATTGGCAACATCTGAGTTAATTAGAGACACATCTGTGGATGTATATTCATATACACCTGAAACACACTGCTTCTTTGTGTAGCATGATGGGAAAGTCAAAAGAAATCAACCAGGATCTCAGGAAGAGAATTATGGACTTGCAGAAGTCTGGTTCATCCTTGGGTGCAATTTCCACATACCTGAAGGTGCCTCGTTCATCTGCACATACAATTATACGCAAGTACAAACAAGATGGGAATGTCCAGCCATCATTCCGCTGAGGAAGGGAACAGGTTCTGTGTACCAAAGATGAACATGCTTTGGACAGACATGTGCATATCAACCCAAGAAGAAAAGCAAAAGACCTTGTGAACATGCTGGTAAGATTGTGTAATTATCCACAGTGAAACGAGTACCGTATTTTTCGGACTATAAAACACACTTTTTTCCCCCCAAATGTTGGTGGAAAGTGGGGGGTGCGTCTTATAGTCTAAATGTAGGGCTGCGGGGAATGAGGGTGCTGCTGTGGAACGGGTCATCGGGGGCACGAGCAGGCTGTAGCAGCCTGCCGTGACCACGTGGGCCCGCTCATTTAATATGCACACCCATCATCTCGCCCATCATCTCTCAGCGCTGAAGCCGGCGCTGACTGGTGGGCGGGGTGATGGGCGGGAAATGGGCGCATATTAAACAGTCTGCCCGCATGATAGGCCCTGGCAACTACAGCCTAGAGTGATCATATGCGGCTGTATTCACTGCTCCCCGCGCATCATCATCAGCGCGGGGTGTAGTGAATCAGTATACTCACCGGCCACGATCCCTGCAGCACCGCGATGTCTTCCTGTCTGTGCCGGCGGCAGCTGTGTGGAGGCTAGCGGTGCGCACAGCAATGATGTCATCGCTGTGCGCACGTGTCCACACGCAGCCACCGCCGGCACAGACAGGAGGACATCGCGGTGCTGCAGGGATCGTGGCCGGCTCCACACTCCAGCGGCGCTGCTACTGACACAGACGGAGGAGGAGCGATGCTGCAGGGAGTTAGGTAAGGTGAGTTTGAACGTTTATTTTTTCTTTTTATGTGCCACAGGATGCGGGCTGTATACCAGGATGGGGGTATATAGCAGGATGAGGGTATATAGCATGATGGGGGTATATTATGAGCAGGATGGGGGTATATTATGAGCAGGATGGGGGTATATTATGAGCAGGATGGGGGTATATTATGAGCAGGATGGGGTATATTATGAGCAGGATGGGGGTTATATGAGCAGGATGGGGGTTTATAAGCAGGATGGGGCTTTATAAGCAAGATGGGAGTATATGAGCAGGATTGGGGTATATGAGCAGGATGGGGGCAATATGAGCAGGATGGGGTATATAAGCAGGATGGCGGTATATAGCAGGATGGAGGTATGTAGCAGGATGGAGGTATATAGCAGGATGGGGCCACATGCCAGGATGGGGTATATAGCAGGATGCGGCCATATGCCAGTATATAGCAGGATGCGGCCATATGCCAGGATGACGGTATATAGCAGGATGTGGGCTATACCAGGGTTAGGGACATATACTGTATATACAAGGCAGTAGGATCATTACTAGAAATGAGCCACCCCCCTAGAGTTCGAGTTCGGTTCGTCGAACGGAGGACAAGTTCGTCGAACGTTCGACGAACCAATTTGAACCCCATTGAAAACAATGGCAGGCAAACACATAAAAACACATTATACATGTACAAATACAGTTAATAAACATTGTCATTAAAATTACAGGTCCCCGTGACGCGTCCTGCACTCTGTCTCCCGCCGCTTTTCCTTCTGATAATCGCTGCGTCCTCCCGGTAACCAGCACTGATGATAGGATCTTCCATGACGTCAAAATAGCATGTGACCAGTCACGTGTCTATTATCTCATTGGCTACAGACTGGTAACATGGCTAGACATCATGCTAGGTCCTGTCAGTGCATCTCTCCGGTACGCGGTGCTCGTTCCAGCATCTCCGTGTACCTGCAAAATGCTCTGGCACATGGTCGGCTTCCCCGTTCCTGCATGTGGGCGCTCTTTACAGAGTCGGCCTACATGCAAGGACTGGCTGCCACAGCCGGTAAATAGCGGCACCGGGAATCACGTGATCGGAGATTGTCGTTGCTATAGTAACGGTGGCAGCTGTGACGTCACCGCTTACAGCCCGCAGCCTCTGCTCACTCACTGAGTGATTAGACTGCAAGGAGCAGCAGCGTCTTCCTCCCATGCAGTGCTGTCTAATGTAGCAGAGCTGCATGGGTTGAAGGAGAAAGAAGACAGAAGAGCAGGATCGTGGAGGGCTGACAGGGAGTAATAAACATGGAGTCTCTAATGTGTCTGTGTATTTATTTCTATTAAAGTATTTTTTCTCTGTGTGGTGTCTTTTTTTTTTTAACCCTTTATTGGAGATTCTTAATGGCCGGGTCAAACTTGCCTGACATTAAGAATCTATGGCTTAATACTAGCTAGTAAAACAAAGCTAGTATTAACCCATTATTACCCAGCATGCCACCTGGCTTCAGGGCTGCTGGAAGAGTTGGATACAGCGCCAGATGATGGCGCTTCTATGAAAGCACCATTTTCTGGGGCGGCTGCTGACTGCAATTCGCAGCAGAGGGGCCTAGAAAGCTCGGGCCAACCTGTGCTACGGATTCCTATCCCCAGCTGCCTAGTTGTACCTGGCTGGACACAAAAATTGGGCGAAGCCCACTTCATATTTTTTTTTAATTATTTCATGAAATTCGTGAAATAATTAAAAAAAAAGGTCTTCCCTATATTTTTGGTTCTCAGCCGGGTACAAATAGGCAGCTGGGGGTTGGGGGCAGCCGTACCTGCCTGCTTTACCTGGCTAGCATACAAAAATATGGCGAAGCCCACGTCATTTTTCCTTTCTCGCCTTTTCATTGGGGGACACAGACAGTGGGTTATATGGTGTCTCCAGGGGAGGCTTGACACTAGGTTTAAAAAAGAGTTAGCTCCTCCTCCCACAGCATATATCCCCAGCTAAGCGGGAACTAGTTCAGTTTTTTTATAGTGTCAGCAGGGAGGCTGACATGTCTGGACTGAGCTCCACCAGAGGTGCCTCAGGCCAGCTTATTTTTACTTTTTATTTTGTTTTTCTTTTCTTATTCATTCTATTTTTGATAGGGGCAATACTAGGGTGCCTTGCCACCCGCGTTCCCCCCGTGTACGGGCAGAGGAAACCTGGCGTGCAAAAGCCGTCAGTCTTTCCTCGCGCCCAAGTGGTCGGGTCTGCGTACCCCTCCAGGCTCCCTGGAAGCACCTCACGGAGGTAGCTCCAGAGTGTTAGGCAGAGCCGAGCATCTGCTAGCCTTGAGCCAAAGATGCGTCCCCGAGATCTCCGCATCCCAGGACCAACGCGTCTTCAGACGGAGCAAGAGCAGGTAGGGAGACGACGTGTACCCGTCCCCTGCATCCAACTGCCGCCGGAGGAGGCGCCGGTGGGGCGATGCAGGCCGTGATCCCGGGGAAGCATCATTAATTTAGCTCCCGGCGTCGGCCTGCATTCTTAGCAACGCCCCCTCCACTGCTCTAGAAGCCGCTCCCTCTAGTGGGCCGTCTCTCCCCTCCATGCTGCCAGAGAACACTGGACGCCATTACACGTGGGGAGCAGACACGGGTGAGATCGCCTCCTTGGCTCTGCAACTCTGCAGCACTATATACCGCTCTGTTCAGCGGTATATCGCTGTCTTCTAGCGGTGTGTGCCTGCTGGCTGGCGGTGTATATCAGCTTTTAGTGGTATATACTGACTGTGCCTGCAGGTATATACTGACTGTTTGGCAGTGTATGCCGCTTTACTATTGGTATATACCAGCTCTGTATAGCAGTCCCTTTTTAATACTGCTACTAGCTCCTCACCCACAGTAGTGTAATACTGCTAGAGGCTCACAGTATAATTGTACGTTTGTTGCTGACATGCGTAAAAACCGCAAGGGTGATAAAGCTTCCCAGGCATCCTCTATGGACCGGTACTATGCTTGTACCACCTGTGGAAGCTTGTTTCCAAATGGTCGAAGCTATCCACTATGCCGGGGCTGCGATGCCCCTACTACAATATCACAACAGACGTTGCCGGACCAGGGGGTCGTGCAATCTGTGGGTTCGGCCCCGGCCGCCATTCAGGCAGCACCCCCGTCTGATGAGGCTATCCCTGCATGGGCTCTTCTGATGTCTAAAAGGTTAGATGACCTGACCGCTCAGATATCCCAGCCTTCCACAGGCTCCCACAGCCTCCCCCCGGCTCAGCTCCCCCAGAGAAGCCCGCCTTCGTCTGGGGTATCATCCCCAGTACGTAAAAAGGCTGTCTCCAAAAGGCGCCATTGCGACCGCTCCGCCTCGTCTGACTCACACGATGGTCAGTCTGACTCAGACTCCGTGACCTTTAGTAGTCACGATTCCTGAGACTCTGACTCTGATTCAGATGTCCCTTCTGAGTCTAGGCATATGGAAGACACTTTAATAGCGGCTGTCAATCACTCTCTGTCGATTTCTGATCAGCCCTCGGACCCGACTTCTCAGTCGGCAATCAAGCGAGCCAAGAAGCCTCCTAAGTCCTTTGCCCAGGATCCGATTTTTCATCAAATCATATCTAAACGGTGGGATCACCCTGATAGGAGGTTTAACAAAAAATCCTGCTCTTCATTCGCTTATCCCTTTCCTCCGGAAATGGTTAAGCCCTGGTTGGTACCCCCCGTTGTGGATCCGCCAGTATCCAGACTGGCTAAACACACGGTTATGTCTGTTTCAGACAACGCGTCTCTCAAGGACTCGTCCGACCGCGCAGTTGAGGCTGCGGTCAAATCTATTTTCCAGGCTTCGGGCTCCTCTCTGCGCCCCCTGTTTGCCATGACATGGGTGGCAAAAGCTATGAGCGTGTGGAGTAGGAACCTCCGCAAGTTGCTTCGCCCTTGCAATATTCCTCCGGAGGCTCTTGAGATTCTTGATTTGTTCTCTCTCGCCTCTAATTATTTGCTTCACGGCTCTCTAGATGCAGCTAGCTGGTCAGCCCTAACGGCAGCCAATGCTGTCTTCGCCCGCAGGGTTCTGTGGCTAAAAATATGGAATGCGGACAGTGCCTCCAAGAAGTTCCTGTCCACACTTCCCTTCCAGGGTCTTCGTCTATTTGGTGAATCCCTGGACAAGCTCATATCTGAGGCGACAGGTGGTAAAAGTACCATTCTACCACAAAAGCGACCTGTAGCCAGAAATTTCAAAAAGTCTTCTTGGCGCAGGCAGTCCTTTCGGTCTGCCCCACAAAAACCATCGGCCCACGGACCGTCACAACACTCAGATCGAGGATCCGGTCCCTCAAGGGGCTCTTCTTGGCGTTCCTACTCCAAGCAACCTAAACCCAAAGGACCTCGCACTGTACAGGCCCCCTCAGCATGACGCCAGGTATCCCGCAGATCCGACTCCTGTGGGAGGGCGGCTTCTGCTTTTCCGGGATATCTGGCTAGACCACACTCACGATGCTTGGATTCGAGAAATCGTCACCTCAGGTTACAAGATCGATTTCTTTTCCCTGCCGGACAACAGGTTTCTGCGTTCTCGTCTTCCAAAGTCTGAAACACAAAGCCAGGCCTTATTTCAGGCCATAGTCTCTTTACAGAAAGCAAACGTTATCATTCCAGTAACCCTGGAACAGCGCGGCAAAGGTTTCTATTCAAACCTTTTTGTCATTGCCAAAAAAGATGGCTCTGTCCGCCCTATCTTGGACCTCAAACGGCTAAACAAATTCGTACGGATTCAAACTTTCCGAATGGAATCATTGAGAGCAGTACTAGCCGCCATGGAACCTGGAGAATTCCTAGCTTCCATAGACGTTCAAGATGCTTATTTACACATCCCCATATGTGTCTCTCATCAACGGTTCCTTCGCTTTGCCGTAGGACACCGTCACTTCCAATTCAGGGCCCTCCCCTTTGGGCTGGCCACTGCGCCTCGGGTCTTCACAAAGGTCATGGCGGCCGTCATGTCCATTTTACACCCCAGAGGCATCCTGGTTGTTCCCTATTTGGAACTTCTTGTCAAAGGGAGCTCTCCTCACGTTTGCTCAGAAAGCGTGCAGATTTGCCTAGACACGCTGTCAAGGCTAGGGTGGCTTATCAACTTCAACAAGTCATCCCTAATTCCTCATCAGCGCATCACCTTTCTAGGTATGCTGATAGACACGGCCCAGTCCCGGGTTTTTCTTCTAGAAGACAATAAGTCTTCCCTGATCCGGGCCGCTCAATCCCTCCGCTCTCGCCGTCACACATCCCTTCGGAATGGAATGAGAGTGTTAGGCAAGATGGTGGCGGTCATAGAAGCCGTGTCCTTTGCCCAATTCCATCTGCGCCCTCTACAACTGCATCTTCTATCCTCCTGGGACAAGAATCCAGCTTCCCTGGACCGGTCAGTCCGCCTATCTCGGGTTGCGCTCAGCTCCCTCGTCTGGTGGACTCAAGCCTCATCCCTATCTCAAGGGAAGTCCTTCCGCCCGGTCCACTGGCAAGTAGTCACGACGGATGCCAGCCTGATAGGCTGGGGGGCGGTGTTTCTCCACCACACTGTTCACGGACGCTGGTCTCCTTCCGAGCGCTCCCTGCACATCAATGTTCTGGAGATCAGAGACATATTTTTGGCCCTTCAGAATTTTCAACCCCTACTATTGGGCCTCCCTGTTCAGATCCAGTCAGACAATGCCACGGCCGTGGATTACATCAACCGTCAGGGAGGAACTCGCAGCAAGGCAGCGATGGGGGAGGTATCCAGGATTCTTCTTTGGGCAGAGAAGCACATCCCCATTATTTCAGCCGTCCATATCCCAGGGGTAGACAACTGGGCCGCAGATTTTCTCAGCAGGCAAGGGCTAGCGGCAGGGGAATGGTCCCTCCACGAAGAAGTGTTCCATCAGATCACTCTTCGCTGGGGACTCCCGGATGTGGACCTCATGCCGTCTCGAATGAATGCCAAAATACGTCCCTTCATATCTCGGTCGAGAGACCCGCTAGCGCTCGGCTCCAACGCCCTAGTCTTTCCATGGTCACAGTTTCGCCTGCCCTACATCTTCCCTCCGTTTCCTCTCATTCCGAGAGTAATCAAGAAAATCAAAGCGGAGGGAATCCCGGTGATCCTCGTGGCCCCGGACTGGCCCAGGAGAGCCTGGTACCCAGAGCTCCTCCAACTTCTCAGCGACAGTCCCTGGCGTCTTCCCGACCGCCTGGATCTTCTGTCGCAAGGTCCAATATTCCACCAGAATACAGCACAGCTGCATTTGACGGCGTGGCGCTTGAGTCCCTGATTCTAGCCAAATCGGGTCTTTCTTCCAGGGTAGTTCATACCATGCTTAATGCTCGGAAGCCTTCCTCCACCAGCATTTACCACAGGACCTGGAAGACCTATCTTTCCTGGTGTGACCGTCATAATTGGTCGCCCCTGACCTTTTCAATCCCTACTGTTCTTGCTTTTCTGCAAGACGGTCTGGACTCGGGTCTTGCTCTCAGTACCCTTAAAGGACAAGTTTCTGCCTTTTCGTTTTTTTTCCAGAAGCAGCTGGCTTCTCGCCCTCAGGTCCGTACCTTTCTTCAAGGGGTAGCGCATTTGGTCCCTCCTTATCGCCACCCCTTAGATCCCTGGGATCTGAATCTGGTTCTGGGAGCTCTTCAGCTTCCTCCTTTCGAACCTCTGAGAGAAATCTCTCTTCAGCGACTATCTTGGAAAGTGGCCTTTTTAGTCGCTATTACCTCTATCAGGCGAGTGTCCGAACTGGCAGCTCTTTCCTGTCGCTCACCTTATCTGGTATTCCATCATGATAAGGTGGTCCTTCGGCCTTCCCTCGCCTTCCTTCCGAAGGTCGTATCCTCTTTCCACCTGAACAAGGACATTGTGTTGCCGTCATTCTGCCCAGCCCCGGTCCACTCCTTTGAAAAAGCCCTTCACACTCTCGATCTTGTCAGGGCTCTGCGGACCTACATTTCCAGAACAGCGCCGTTGCGCAAGTCCGATGCCCTTGTAACGCCCTGGCAAAGCCAGGTTGTCACAGAAAGAGTTAATTCTCCTTGGTAATCTGATCCCACACCGATGCAGCAGGACAAACCACAGCCCCCAGGGTAAGAGAAAAGCAGAGCAGAGGGGAGGGGCTGGAGCAGAGTGTTTGGAGAGACAGAGAGAAGAGAAGCCTGGAGTTGTAGCTCCCAGGCTGAAAAGTGAAGTGTGCTCCGAGAGGGCCGGGACAGGCTGTGAGTGAGGAAGGGGCCAGAGGTAGCCGGGCAGGGTAGTGGCCCCCCGGTACCTGGGTGACCCGGATCACTGCAGGGGAGTGTATTCCCCATTCCCGGCTGAGGAGAAGGAGGAAGAGAGTGGAGAGAAAGGCACCTGGCTGCAGGGAAAGAACAACAGGAGCTGCTGCACCGTGTGTGGGACACTAACACCCCGTACCGAAGGCTGCAGACACCGGCAATTCCTAGTTTACCAGTGACTCTGCGTGGAATACTTGTGAGTACGCCCGTGCCCTCGGGCACCGCACCGCAGCACTGCGCCCTGCTCCCTGCTTACCCCATCACCGGGCCCCGGGACAACCAACCCCCTACCCACGGAGGGGAGAAATAACAACTAAGCTGCTCCCTGTCACCGCTCCCGGGATCCCCATAAAGAGCAGCGGTGGTGTCCACAATCACCACAACCGTGGGTGGCGTCACGGACAATCTCCCTTACCAAATCCCCTTTTACTGTGGAGCCTGGGATCACAGACCGGGTCACGCCACCGTGATACCCACAGAAGTGACCCCGTGGCCCGGATCTGAGTACCCCCTGGTCCCCGGGTGACACATTTGGCGTCACGAACAGGATCGAACCCATCCAGTTTCCTGGAGGAAGTGCGCCTTATTCTGGACTGTCAGCGGTGATCCGCTGCAAAAATTTTGAAAGTCGCCATCTTTGCCGCCATTTTGGGCGCGAAAATTTCCCGCCCAGCGCCTTCTTCCCCAAGCGGTGGGCGCGAAAAAGAGGCTCCGCCCCCTCAGAACGCGGGCGGAAGTGAAGCTCCGGAGGACCGGAAGCGAAAGAGAAACTTTAAAAGTTGCTAGAAGGACTGCTCCCGAGTACCAAGGGGGAGCAGTAGGAAGGAACTGCAGTTCATGTGACCGGGACTGTAAAGGCAGGGACGCCAGGACTTTGCCTAATTCCGTTCCTGGACAAGCAGTAGCCGCGACCCCGATGACATCTTACCCGGCTCCGGCAGTCCGCTCAGCCGCCACGGTGATGACGTCGGCTCCGGCAGTCCGCCCGGCCGCAACGGAGGTGGCACCCGATTGGAAGTCTGCCCCATATGTGGCGCCAGCCGCGCCCAGGTACCCCGTCACGGCTGTGGAGCAGCCGGAGTGCACCTGCAGAGAGGAGGAGCAGGCCAGTGAGAGATGGAGCCCTCGGCAGTTAGCGAGGCCGGTTGTAGCCGGCGCCGAGGGCATCCAGGTGGGCCTGGCTTCTGAGCAGGAGGCAGAGCACGGAACCCGTGCCCCGTACTGGGAGTGGCGGCAGCAGCAGTGGTAGCGGAGCATGGACGGCTACCCACAAGTTAAAAAGTTGACTGTTTTATGGACTGTCACCCCTGTTGAACGCCCTCAGGTTCAGGAGGAGGCCATCTGCTCCGCAGGTGCGGGGTGGCAGAACAGGTTAAAGTTTTAGAAAACGTACCTCCCGATGTGGGAAGATGTATGATTGTAATGTGTTTATTTATCCTTTTTCCAGTTTTTATAAATGTTGGTGCCTAGACGGCCCGAGGACGGGCCGTGTTTTACCAAGGGGGTGTGTGACGCCCTGGCAAAGCCAGGTTGTCACAGAAAGAGTTAATCCTCCTTGGTAATCTGATCCCACACCGATGCAGCAGGACAAACCACAGCCCCCAGGGTAAGAGAAAAGCAGAGCAGAGGGGAGGGGCTGGAGCAGAGTGTTTGGAGAGACAGAGAGAAGAGAAGCATGGAGTTGTAGCTCCCAGGCTGAAAAGTGAAGCGTGCTCCGAGAGGGCCGGGACAGGCTGTGAGTGAGGAAGGGGCCAGAGGTAGCCGGGCAGGGTAGTGGCCCCCGGTACCTGGGTGACCCGGATCACTGCAGGGGAGTGTATTCCCCGTTCCCGGCTGAGGAGAAGGAGGAAGAGAGTGGAGAGAAAGGCACCTGGCTGCAGGGGTAGAACAACAGGAGCTGCTGCACCGTGTGTGGGACACTAACACCCCGTACCGAAGGCTGCGGACACCGGCAATTCCTATTTTACCAGTGACTCTGTGTGGAATACTTGTGAGTACGCCCGTGCCCTCGGGCACCACACCGCAGCACTGCGCCCTGCTCCCTGCTTACCCCATCACCGGGCCCCGGGACAACCAACCCCCTACCCACGGAGGGGAGAAATAACAACTAAGCTGCTCCCTGTCACCGCTCCCGGGATCCCCATAAAGAGCAGCGGTGGTGTCCACAATCACCTCAACCGTGGGTGGCGTCACGGACAATCTCCCTTACCAAATCCCCTTTTACTGTGGAGCCTGGGATCACAGACCGGGTCACGCCACCGTGATACCCACAGAAGTGACCCCGTGGCCCGGATCTGAGTACCCCCTGGTCCCCGGGCGACACATTCTCTTCGTCCTCCCAGTAGGACACAAAAAGGGCAACCCGGCGTCTAAATCCACGATTTCTCGATGGATCAGGACTGCCATCTGTGAGGCATACAAAGCACGAGGTGCCATTCCTTCTCAATCTGTGTGGGCCCACTCTACACGAGCAGTGGGTGCCTCCTGGGCTATCCGCCATCAGGCTTCGGCGGCCCAACTTTGCAAGGCCGCTACCTGGTCCAGTGTGCACACGTTCACAAAATTCTACAGAGTGCATACGCATGCCTCCGCGGATGCTGCTCTTGGAAGACAAGTCCTTCAGGCGGCAGTGGCCCATTTATAAGTGGCCACTGCTCAGTTCTTGACAGTGTTTTGATATGAGTTCACTGCAGTTGCAGTTGTTAGTCAGCTATTAGTCTGATGCTATACACTGTTAATAGTTCAGTTCCCACCCAGGGACTGCTTTTGGACGTCCCACTGTCTGTGTCCCCCAATGAAAAGGCGAGAAAGGAAAGGACATTTTTGTGTACTCACCGTAAAATGTCTTTCTTGGAGCCTTTCATTGGGGGACACAGCTCCCGCCCTTGTGGTTTTGGTTATCCTTTTCCTACTGCTTTTACACCAAACTGAGCTAGTTCCCGCCTAGCTGGGGTTATATGCTGTGGGAGGAGGAGCTAACTCTTTTTTAAACCTAGTGTCAAGCCTCCCCTGGAGACACCATATAACCCACTGTCTGTGTCCCCCAATGAAAGGCTCCAAGAAAGACATTGTCACAAACCACCGGGGGGGTCACTCAGAAATCCCCCGCGCTGGCTACCAGTACGTCACAATCGGGGGGTAACAAGTGGGGGTCACCCCTACTTTATACCTCCCGACCGACAGACAGAGCACGTGACGCGCTCTCTAGCGCCCCTCTTATAGTCAGGCCAATTATGGAATTGCCCGACAATAAGCAAGGAGGCCGCTATACTACTTATGCCGATTATTGAAGGGTCCCCGGTGAGAGTAAGGTATATATTCCCCCGACCTCCGCGGGCGGAATATATAATATCTTCCCGAGTCTCACTGGCCTCCCCACAATAATCCTTGGCACAACTCGCTGCCACCAACCGCTTCACGGTAACTATTAGCCGAACACACAGACGTGGGATTCTAGATCGAGATAACAGAACAGCCCAAGATTAATTATATAATTTAATCAGCCTAAAGCACACTAGAACTACAATATATACAATAGGGAATCTACAGAATATACAGTTATGTCAGAGTACAGTTACAGATAAAGCATGGGTTTACAAACAGGCATACACAGTTCAATCAGTTACCTTGTTGCGTCTGGCCACAGGGGGGCGCTGTAGACCAGGTTTCCAGGAACCCCCTCACAGGTCTTTCCCAACCAGGCCCCCGAGCAGAAGAACGCTGGAAAATGGCCGAAGTAGGGTTATCAACCTGGGCAGATCCAGGTCCCCTCCTACCTTAGTGACCTCACAGGGAAGCACTGCCACTCCCCCTGCATGGATCAGAATTATCCAGCCAAGGGGATATTGGCCATAACTTTGCCTGGGAGCGTCGTAGGCGGACGCCAATGCTCTCATTGTGACAGTTATGAATTTAGCTACAGAACGAGGGGACTCATGACCTGTCTACGAGTTCCCATATGGCTGATATCACGCCTGGGGCATTTCCCAATGTCCTGCTCCCATAAAAAGGGGGTGCCGGCATCGTCCACATGCGGAGACACCATTTTTATGGTTGCCATATTTATCGGAAATATGGCTTGCGAGATATGAACCATTTTTTACTGGAGTCGTTCTGTCTGGCTATTTCCATAGCCTTGCTAACTAGCTAGCAGCCCCCACTACAGAGTCACGGCAGGGAGTCATCCTGTGTCCATTGTCCTAAAGCCACCTAATTTCCATATCACAGGACATGGCCATGGATTTGTTGCTAAACCAGTTGTGTGAAGGGAAGGGGGTAGTGACACCAGGAGAGGGCTTCCTGACATACTTGAATATCATGATTTATCGTCATATCTCCGGATTTACCTCACACCTCCCCCCTTTTGAGGGCGCTAGGGGGCAGCACACTCCGGTGTTCCCCCGTGCGCCCGTCCGCGACCTCTCCTTGTCGGGACAGCCCGTCTGCGTTACCGTGGTCACGGCCCCTTTTGTGGCGAATGGTGAAGTTGTATTGCTGGAGCGCAAGGCTCCATCGCAACAATCGCCCATTCGTCCCAGAGACGGTGTGCAACCAGCTGAGGGGATTGTGGTCCGTCTCCACGATGAAGTGGCGCCCGTATAGATAGGGTTGCAGACGCTGCAGGGCCCACACTATGGCCAGGCACTCCTTCTCCATTGTAGAATAGGCCACTTCCCTTGGTAACAGCTTCCTGCTCAGGTACAAGACTGGGTGCTCTTGGCTCGCAGAGTCCACCTGGCTGAGCACCGCACCGAGGCCGAAGTCACTGGCGTCGGTCTGTACTACAAACGGCCGCGTGAAGTCGGCTGCCTGTAGCACGGGCGGGCTGGACAGGGCGTCCTTTAGGGCCCGGAAGGCTGTCTCGCAGTCCACTGTCCAATCGACTGCAGAGGGCAGCTTCTTCTTGGTGAGGTCCGTCAAGGGCTTTGCCAGGCTACTATAGCATGGAACAAACCTCCTATAGTACCCAGCGGTCCCCAAGAAGGACATCACCTGCTTCTTGGTCCTGGGGGTGGGCCAGGATGCGATGGCCTCCACTTTCTCAGGCTCGGGCTTCAGCGTTCCCCCACCTACCCGGTGACCGAGGTACTGGACCTCGCTCATGGCCAGCTGACACTTTCCCGGCTTGATGGTCAAACCTGCCCGGTGGATCCGCCTGAGCACCTGTGCTAGATGCTCTAGGTGGTCCTCCCAGGTGGGACTGAAGACGGCAATGTCATCCAGGTACGCGGCCGCGTACCCTTCAAGTCCCTTGAGCAGGGTGTTGACCATCCGCTGGAAAGTGGCAGGGGCATTCCTCATCCCGAATGGCATCACCGTGGACTCGTACAGTCCAAATGGGGTAATAAAGGCAGAGCGTTCCCTGGCCTTGCGAGTCAGGGGGATCTGCCAATATCCCCGGCTCAGATCCATGATGGTCAGGTACTGAGCCCCGGCCAACTGATCGAGCAGGTCATCGATGCGTGGCATTGGGTACGCATCGGCGACCGTGACAGCATTGAGCCCCCTGTAGTCCACGCAGAACCGAGTGGTTCGGTCCTTCTTAGGGACGAGGACTACAGGCGAGGCCCAAGCGCTGTTGGATGCCTGGATCACCCCCAGGTTCAGCATCTCGTCAATCTCCTGGCGCATGTGTTGCTGCACCTCCAGGGAGACCCGATATGCTGAACGCCGGATCGGGGGATGATCCCCAGTGTCCACGTGATGGACAGCCAAGTCAGTCCTTCCGGGCTGGTTGGTAAACAACCCCCGGAAGGGGTGTAGGGTGGCCCACAGCTGGGACCGTTGGTCCTCCAAGAGCTGGTGGCCAACCTCCACATCCTCAATGGATCCGCCTGCCCTAACCTGGGCTAGCATATCCAAGAGGGTTTCCGCTTCTCCCTCCTCGGGCAGGTTGCACACGGGGAGCGCACATGCCTCCCGCTCATGATGTGCCTTCATCATGTTCACATGGAAGGGCTTTCGCCTTCCACGGGCGGGGTCCAGGGTGACCAGGTACGTTACAGGGTTGAGCTGCTGGTACACGAGGTATGGGCCTTCCCAGGCTGCCTGAAGCTTGTCCTGTGGTACGGGGACCAGTACCCACACCTTTTGACCCACTTGGTAGGTCCTCTCACAAGCGTTCTGGTCGTACCAACGCTTCTGATCGGCCTGGGCTTGAGCCATATTGTCGTGTACCAGTTGCGTCAAGGCCTGCATTTTGTCCCGGAAGCGCATGACATACTCGATGACCGACACTCCAGGGGTGGCCAAATCCCCTTCCCAAGCCTCTTTCACCAGAGCCAGGGGGCCCCGCACACGTCGCCCGTACAGGAGCTCAAACGGTGAGAATCCTGTTGAGGCCTGTGGAACCTCCCGGTAAGCAAATAACAGGTGTGGGAGATACCGCTCCCAGTCACGCCCATGGGAGTCGACCAACATCTTAAGCATCTGCTTTAAGGTGCCATTGAACCGCTCGCACAGGCCATTAGTCTGTGGATGGTACGGGCTGGCCACCAGATGTCGCACCTGGACTTGCTTACAGAGGGTCTCCATCAGCTGGGACATGAATTGGGTCCCCCGGTCGGTGAGCATTTCCTGGGGAAAACCCACTCGGGAGAAAATCTCCAGCAATGCGGTGGCCACCTTGTCAGCCCGAATGGACGACAAGGCCACTGCTTCTGGGTACCGGGTGGCATAGTCAACTACCGTCAGTATGAAGCGTTTCCCGGAGCTGCTGGGGATGGCCAGCGGGCCGACCAGATCCACAGCCACCCTCCTGAAAGGCTCATCGATGATTGGCAGAGATACTAGTGGGGCTTTGGGGTGTGGCCCCGCCTTCCCCACTCTCTGACAGGTTTCACACGAACGGCAGTAGGCAGCCACATCGGCCCCCATTTTTGGCCAGTAGAAATGCTGGTTTAACCTGGCCTTGGTCTTAGCGATCCCTAGGTGTCCGGCCATCGGAATCTCATGTGCGATCCGCAACAACTCCGTCCGGAACGGATAGGGTACCACCAACTGTCGGTCCCTGGGCCACGCCTCCGGTGAACCCTGCTGGACCGTGGCCCGGTACAGCCGTCCTTGGTCCCAGACCACTCGCTCCGGGTCCGAGTCCGAGGGAGGCTGTGCCGCCTGCTCCTTAAGAGCTTTCAGGCTGTCGTCAGCTTCTAACGCTGCCTGAAACCCCTGACTAGATGTGGCCAGAATCGACGAGACTGTCACATCTTCGGTCAGTACCCCGGGACCTGTGTCCTGGCCTCCGCCTGACTCGGCTGCCACTTGGTCAGAAGGGGAAGAGCTATCGGACCTCCGGGAGGCCCCTTGGCTTCCAGCACTCCCACTGCGGGTGACAGCGGCCACAGCCGCTGCGACCGTGGGTCGTGCCTGCTCCTCCTCCGTTCCTGACCAAGTCGCCGGTTCAGGCAGACCTACCTGGCTTCCGGACACCCCGGTTGTGGGGGAACCCTGCACCGAGATCTTACCTGGGAGCACTTCCGCTCCTGGACCGGCCCCAATCTCACCTGCCTGTTCCCCCTCTGCAGCAACAGAACCCCGCTGTGAAATCTCTGGGGACCCCACATTTGCTGTGGTAGCCACCACCCCACACACTGGTCCTCCCCCTGCAGCACCCTGCTCTCTGCTTATCCCTGCAGAGGGCAACAGATCCCAGCTCACAGGCTGGTTACTTGTAGAGGCATGGTCACACCTTTCTCTGACCCCCTCCCCTGTCACAGCTGCAGCTGAGTGTGTGTCTATGCAAGCAGAAATATCAGAGTTCACTCCCTCCTCCCTTACATCATTCATAGATAACACATTAACATTGTCCGGAGGCACGTCAGCACTGGCTGAAGGTTCAGCCTTTGGGGCGGGGCCAAACTGGGAGGTTATTTGCCCCAAATCTGTCCCAAGTAGCACGTTTGCAGGGATCCGATCAGTTACCCCCACCTCCCTCACCCCTCGCCCTGCGCCCCAGTCCACATAAATGTCAGCAACAGGCAGCGCCGGGTCAATGCCTCCAATCCCGGAGACAGCGAGGGTTTTTCCAGGGATCAAGTCTTGGGGGGACACCATCTCAGGCCGCACCAGAGTCACCTCCGAGGCGCTGTCTCGCAGTCCTATGGTCACAGACTGGCCGACGGTGACAGGTTGGAAGCTGTCCAGGGACCTACCACCACCCCCACCCACACAATACACCTTGGGCGGCCCTTGGGACGGGGACGGAGCCGGGGCCTTGGGACGCTGAGGGCACATGGCCTTGAAGTGTCCAGGTAGGTTGCACTGGTGGCACCGTCTTGGTTCTGCCACGGGCCTGGAGAGGGGAGTTGAGGGGGACACCCCCTGCAGTCTAGGGGCAGGTGGGGCAGTCGCAGAGTTCATCTTACCCCCTCTCCAGGTGCTGCTGGTGGCTGCTCTCCTGGCTTCAGGAGCCCGATTGTTGGTGTAGTCATCTGCCAGGGCAGCTGTAGCCGTGGATCCCTTTGGCTTCTGGTCTCGGATGAACTGGCGGAGATCCTCAGGGCAGTTCCACAAGAGTTGCTCCGTGATGAACAAGTCCAGGATCTCCGGTCCGGTGGAAAGCTGCAGGCCTTGGGTCCAGTGGTCGGCAGCTCGGGCAAGTGCCCGCCGGTGGTCAGCCCAGGAGTCCTTTGGTCCCTTCTGCAGCGTCCGGAACTTCTTGCGGTAGGACTCCGGGGTGAGGTTGTACTGTTGGATCAGGGCCCGCTTGATGGTGTCGTAGCCCTGATCTGCCTCAGCAGGCAAGTCCCCAAGGATATCCAGGGCCTTACCCCTTAAACGGGGGGTCAGGTATTTGGCCCACTGGTCCTTGTTCAGATGGTGCTGCAAGCAAGTCCGCTCAAAAGCAGTCAAGAAAGAGTCCAAGTCTCCATCCTTCTCCAGCACTGGGAAGTCCTCAACACGGACCTTTGGAAGTTTGGTGTCTTGAAGGTCACGTGTGGCTGATGAGGGCCGGAGCTGAGCTAGCTGCAGCTGGTGGTCACGGTCTGCCTGTTGCCGTCGCTCCGCAGCCTCACGCTCTGCCTGGCGCTCTTCACGCGCTGCCTGCCGCTCTGCCCTGCGCTCTGCCAGGAGTTCCTTGTAGCCCTCCTGGTCTCCAGCCTGGAGAAGGGCCATAGCCATTTGAAGAAGGCTATCCGAGCCTCCCAGGCTCGGTGGAATGGCACGTGGTGATCTGCGGCCCGCTGCGGAGCCTGGTGCTTCACTGTCCATTGCAGAGCGGAGGGCTGGCATCTGGCTCGTTGAGGACCCTTGGGTGAGCTGCTCCTCATCTTGTCCAGCAGTGCCAGGTTGTGCAATGTCCTCTGCAGAGCTGTTTTCTGGCGTCGAGCTCCTGGAGGACTCGTGGGCAACCTCCTCATTACTGTCCACAGCACCGTCCTCCCTCTCTTCGGCTCCTGCTTTAGCATTGGCCAGTTGCCTAGCTCTGCTCCTGGTGCCATCAGCCATTCTTGCAGACTTTTGGTCACTGACACAGAACTGACACCTGATGCCTCCACACACCTTACAGTATCTGCACTCTGACACTCTAGTGTTGAGCTGGTCTGAAGACCCCAGCAGCCACAGCTGCTGCAGGCAGTCTTTAGTGTCTGGGAGTATGGGTCTCACACTCACACACACTATTATCTCGATCCCACCGCTTGCCACCAATATGTCACAAACCACCGGGGGGGTCACTCAGAAATCCCCCGCGCTGGCTACCAGTACGTCACAATCGGGGGGTAACAAGTGGGGGTCACCCCTACTTTATACCTCCCGACCGACAGACAGAGCACGTGACGCGCTCTCTAGCGCCCCTCTTATAGTCAGGCCAATTATGGAATTGCCCGACAATAAGCAAGGAGGCCGCTATACTACTTATGCCGATTATTGAAGGGTCCCCGGTGAGAGTAAGGTATATATTCCCCCGACCTCCGCGGGCGGAATATATAATATCTTCCCGAGTCTCACTGGCCTCCCCACAATAATCCTTGGCACAACTCGCTGCCACCAACCGCTTCACGGTAACTATTAGCCGAACACACAGACGTGGGATTCTAGATCGAGATAACAGAACAGCCCAAGATTAATTATATAATTTAATCAGCCTAAAGCACACTAGAACTACAATATATACAATAGGGAATCTACAGAATATACAGTTATGTCAGAGTACAGTTACAGATAAAGCATGGGTTTACAAACAGGCATACACAGTTCAATCAGTTACCTTGTTGCGTCTGGCCACAGGGGGGCGCTGTAGACCAGGTTTCCAGGAACCCCCTCACAGGTCTTTCCCAACCAGGCCCCCGAGCAGAAGAACGCTGGAAAATGGCCGAAGTAGGGTTATCAACCTGGGCAGATCCAGGTCCCCTCCTACCTTAGTGACCTCACAGGGAAGCACTGCCACTCCCCCTGCATGGATCAGAATTATCCAGCCAAGGGGATATTGGCCATAACTTTGCCTGGGAGCGTCGTAGGCGGACGCCAATGCTCTCATTGTGACAGTTATGAATTTAGCTACAGAACGAGGGGACTCATGACCTGTCTACGAGTTCCCATATGGCTGATATCACGCCTGGGGCATTTCCCAATGTCCTGCTCCCATAAAAAGGGGGTGCCGGCATCGTCCACATGCGGAGACACCATTTTTATGGTTGCCATATTTATCGGAAATATGGCTTGCGAGATATGAACCATTTTTTACTGGAGTCGTTCTGTCTGGCTATTTCCATAGCCTTGCTAACTAGCTAGCAGCCCCCACTACAGAGTCACGGCAGGGAGTCATCCTGTGTCCATTGTCCTAAAGCCACCTAATTTCCATATCACAGGACATGGCCATGGATTTGTTGCTAAACCAGTTGTGTGAAGGGAAGGGGGTAGTGACACCAGGAGAGGGCTTCCTGACATACTTGAATATCATGATTTATCGTCATATCTCCGGATTTACCTCACAGACATTTTATGGTGAGTACACAAAAATGTCCTTTTTGGGGGGGCAAGAAACTCCTGCATACAGTCCTGGATGGAATATGCTGAGCCTTGTCGTTCTGCAGCTGCTGTCTGCTCTCCTGAATACACTAGTGAATGGAGCATGCTGAGCCTTGTAGTTCTGCTCCCCCTGCCTCTCCCTCCAGCATACAGTACTGGATGGATGATGCTGAGCCTTGTAGTTCTGCAGCTGCTATTTGCTCTCCTCCATACAGACAGACAGCAGACAGCAGCTGCAGAACTACAAGGCTCAGCATACTCCATCCAGGACTGTATGCAGGATTGCACCAGGGCAATTCGGGATCAGCGGGGTAGAGTCCCGGAACTGTCACATCTAATGGATGCGGCAATTCCAGGCGGCTGCTTGGTGATATTGTAAGGGTGGTGGGCTCCCCATAACGTGGCGCTCTCCATCCTGACAATACCAGCCTCCAGCCGTGTGGCTTTATCCTGGCTGGTATCAAAATTGATGGGAACTGCCTTTTTTTTTTTTAATTAATTCTTTATTTTACTGCACGATATAGACCCGCCCACCAGCGGATGTGATTGGTTGTAGTGAGACAGCTGTCACTCATCGTGGGGGCGTGTCTGACTGCAACCAATCATGGGCGCCGGTGGGCGGGGAAGACACGGAATACCTGATTGAATAATGAAGCAGCAGCCATTTTCAAAAGAGGAAAAGCCGCCAGGGATTTGTGACAGCCGTGCAACAAGGCGCCCGTGATTGGTGAGTAGGAAAGATGGATTGTGCTGGGGACGCAGGACGCATGCAGATACGCAACGTGCGCACGTACTTAGTGTGAAAAGCCACGCTTTTGGTGATCAAACCGTTCTCGAATGTAAGGGGCACTTTGCACACTGCGACATCGCAGGCCGATGCTGCGATGCCGAGTGCGATAGTCCCCGCCCCCGTCGCAGCAGCGATATGTGGTGATAGCTGGCGTAGCGAAAATTAACGCTACGCCAGCTTCACACACACACTCACCTGCCGTGCGACGTCCCTGTGGCCGGCGACCCGCCTCCTTGTTAAGGGGGCGGGTCGTGCGGCGTCACTGCGACGTCACACGGCAGGCGGCCAATCGGAGCGGAGGGGCGGAGATGAGCAGGATGTAAACATCCTGCCCACCTCCTTCCTTCCGCATATCCTACGGAAGCCGCGGTGATGCCGGTAGGAGATGTTCCTCGCTCCTGCGGCTTCACACACAGCGATGTGTGCTGCCGCAGGAGCGAGGAACAACATCGGACCGTCGCATCAGCGTAATTATGAATTACGCCGACGCTGCACCGATGATACGATTACGACGCTTTTGCGCTCGTTAATCGTATCATCTAGGCTTTACACACTGCGATGTCGCATGCGATGCTGGATGTGCGTAACTTTCAATTTGACCCCACCGACATCGCACCTGCGATGTCGCAGTGTGCAAAGTGCCCCTAACTCGAACTGCCGAACTTTTAGCAAATCGTTCGAGTTCGTCGAACGACTCGAACACCCCCCCAAAATCACTCGAACATGAAATTGGAGAACCATTCGACTCGGACATCGCTCAACTCTAATCATTACCAGGTTGGGGTACCTTAGTAGAGAATTTGGGGACATTAACCCCGTAACAGTGTCAACAGCAGATCCTCGCCCCATAACAGTGTGTCATGACCACATTTCTTGCTTAAAATTTTATTTTCCTATTTTCCTCCTCTAAAACCAGGGTGCGTCTTATGGTCCGGTGCATCTTATAGTCCGAAAAATACGGTACTGTATCAACATGGGCTGAAAAGCCACTCTGCCAGGAAAAAGCCATTACTCAAAAAAAACATAAGAAAGACAGATTAATGTTTGCAAATGCACAAAGGAACAAAAACAGTACATTTTGGAGACATGCCCTGTGGTCAGATGAAACTAAAATTGAACTGTTTGGCCATAATAACCATCGCTACATTTGGAGGAAAAAGGGAAAAGCTTTGAAGCCTAAGAACACCATCCCAATTGTGAAACATGGGGGTGGCAGCATCATATTGGGGGTTGTTTTGCTGTAGGAGAGACTGGTGCACTTCACAAAATAGATGGCATCATGAGGAAAGATTATGTGGCAACACAGATGCAACTTCTGAAGACATCAGCCAGGAACTTAAAGCTTGGACGGAAATGGATCTTCCAAATGGACAATGACCCGAAGCTACTGCCAAACTGGTTACAAAGTGGCTTAAGGATAACAAAGGCAATGTTATGGAGCGGCCATCACAAAGGCCTGATTGCTGATGTATGTAAAGCACTATGGAATTAATTGCGCTATATAAGTGAATAAATATTCTATATTATCTCAATCCTATTGAAAATTTATGAGCAAAGCTGAAAAGGCCGGTGTAAGCAAGGTAACCAAACATGGCTCAGTTACACCAGTTCTCACAGGAGGAATGGGCCCACATTCCTACCAACTATTGTGAGAAGCTTGTGGTAGGAGATCTAAAACTTTTGACCCAAGTTATACAATTTAAGGGCAATTTTACCAAATACTAATGAAATGTCTGTAAACTTCTGAATTTTCAAAAAGTAATAAAAATGCCTTAAAACAGAGGTCTCAAACACGCGGGCCACATGAGGCCCCTTTGGCTGCTGGCCCGCAGATCCCGTGACAATCACGGCTCTATGCTGGGGGTCGGCACCAGCAGGACTTTACTGCATTTGAATCCATTTGCGGTGCTGCGCAGAGGAGCTGTCAGCTCTATTCCAGTTGCTGCTGCCTGGCAATTACATGCAAGGAGGTGACGTCATACAGCAATGTCACTTCCTTGCATCTGATTGGCAGGCCGCAGCCATTGGTATAGTCCAGACACAGCTCCTCTGCGCGGCACCACAAATTGATTCAAATGCAGTAAAGTCCTGCCAGCGCTGACCATCAGCATAGAGCCACGATCGTCACTGGGTCTGTGGGCCGCGATCATCACAGGCTGCAACAAGCAGGTAAGGTACGTGCTCAAGATCAGGACCCGCTGCGTCCTGGACGTGGCGGGTCCTGACCTGCAGGGCTGCAAGTCTCCTCCTTAGGAGACCACAGCTGCCTGTGCCCGCGATGAGGGTTTGGAGCGCTGCGGTCTCCTCGCTGTGTTTTGCCTAGGGAGGACACTTCTGACTCCGCAGCATAAATTTACATGCTGCGGCCTCTGCAAGCCGCACCGCAGGTCCATTTTCACTGCTGGCCGTACACGCACAGCAGGCATAGGGTTTTTAGAAATCCTATCCACTATGCTTGTACTGTACATAGCAGGGTTTTGGACGCAGCTGAAGCATGCTGCATCCAAAACTCTGCAAATACTGATCGTGGGCTCGGAGCCTGATAAGAGGGAACAGAGGAAAGGTGAGGAGATTTTATTTTTTTTGCGTATTATTAAACAATGGGCAGAATACTATAGGGATGGCCACAATACTACAGAGCACAATACTACAAGGATGGGCAGAATACTACAGGGATGGCCACAATACTACAGAGCAGAATACTACAAGGATGAGCAGAATACTACAGGGATGGCCACAATACTACAGGGATGGCCACAATACTACAGAACACAATACTACAAAGATAAGCTGAATATTACAGGGCACAATACTACAGGGATGGCCACAATACTACAGAGCACAATACTACAAAGATAAGCTGAATATTACAGGGCACAATACTACAGGGATGGCCACAATACTACAGAGCACAATACTACAAAGATAAGCTGAATATTACAGGGCACAATACTACAAGGATGGCTACAATACTACAGAGCACAATACTACAGGGATGGCCACAATACTACAAGGATGGGCACAATACTACAGGGTACAATTACAAGGATGGGCACAATACTACAGAGCACAATACTACAAGGATGGGCACAATACTACAGGGATGGCCACAATACTACAAGGATGGGCACAATACTACAAGGTACAAGGATGGGCACAATATTACTGGGCACAATACTACAGGGCACAAGGATGGGCACAATACTACAGGGTACTATACTACTGAGCACATACCAGAAGGATGGGCAGAATACTACTGGGCACAATACCACAAGCATGAGCACCTTACTACAGGGGACACGGATGGTGACATTACTGCAACCATGGGCACATTACTACAAGATGTTGGCTAAGATTACTATATGAACAAGGTGATAAAATGTAAAAAAAAAATTCAAATAAACGTAAGGCATATACTAGGTAAAAGATACAGTCGACTTGGAGTATCGGACACCAGAAGTGAGTGGGCGTGACCTGCCAGAATTAGTAGGCTGGAGCGGAGATAGTGGGCATGACCGACCGCCGGACTTAGCTAACATTTTTTAAGTCCATGTAGTCTTGGAGTTCTCAAAATAGAAGTGGGACTCTGGGGCCAAGCCACCTCCTGCTTAATGAAAGCTTGTCATGGGTTGCATGCCAGGCTATGCCCACCAAGACGAGCATCACACCGACCAACTAAGTCGCAAGTATTCCACTTTATGCAAGGGGGGCTTCGCGCCCCCCCCCAACCCTACCCCCCCGGCTGCATCACCCATACCACTGTTTCTATTGTATAGAACTCCATGACTATGTGGACTTAAAAATTGTTTATTAAGTCCGGCCGGTCATGCCCACTATCTCTGCTCCCGTCCACTGTTTCCGGTTGGTCACGTCCACTCACTTCCAGTCCCTGAGACTAGAGGTATGTAAAAAATACAGTGACTTTTCTGTGCAGATTTAATAAATGGAAAATTTGCTGCTTATTACCTCACAGTATATTTATAGTCATATTATACGGTTACTGTAGCATCTTTTATTGCATCATCATAATGGTCTGCTCTGCAGCACACATTCCTCTATGGTGGAGGAATTAATTTTATACTAAAGGCTCCCATACACATTAGAGTAAAATTTGCCGATATTGGTTGGAATAATCAATAGTTTAACTCCTTCACGACCATTGATGTAACTATACATCATGAGAGGGAAGTTGTTCTTGACCAAGAACATATAGGTATGTCATGGCGATTGCTGGGGGTGAACGAGCTGTGCCTGGCGCAATTGCCAGGGACTCTGCTTTTCCAACAGCCGAGCTCCGCCCCCCACAGCTAGAGATAGTGCCTGCACCGTCCTTGGCTGTTTAAACTCATAAATGCCGCAAACGATATAGTGGCATTTAGGGGTTTGGGGAGGGATTGTTTTCCCTCTCCCATCTGATGAGTGCCCCCGCAATGTAATTGTGAGGGCCTGATTGTCGCCATGGTGACCTGAGATCGTCATAACGACCTCCGGGTGACCAGACTATGGAAAACCTCAGTGATCATGCCTGCAGCATAATCCCTGAAGCTTCTCACAGTGCAGCGGTGATACCTGCAGTGTACAGCAATGATCTGTCATTGCAATACAGTGCATCTGCGATCAGAGCAGTGAAAGTAAAAAGTAAAAAAAAAAGTTAAAATATATATAATAAAACAAAAACAGAAATAAAAACAAATCAACATTTTTTTTTCTCCCAATATATAGTTTTTTGTATTTTTTCCTTCCCATGACAGCACCAAACATGAGAGAGTGTATCCAACCCCAGGAACAGGAAACCTTTCTAAAAATAAAAGGGGCGGCACCTCTCCAAATCCCCAGTGTGGTTTCCTGTTCCTGGAAGAGGATACCGGAGTTTATTTGGGAAAACTTCTCCTGAGGATTGGCTCTCGGCGGGCCAGGAGGTCCTGGGGATCCAGGTGTCACAGGGGCTGCACTGGTCACATGAGGCGGTTCCCTTCCCCCATGCCTGACATCGCATGAACTAGGAGGTTCCCTGGGCCCCAATTGGCCTGCCAGTTCCAGGGGTTGCTGAGAAGGTTTTGGGTCCTGGCCAGGGTCTGTCTCTATGTGCGGCATCTGGAGCAGTGACACTGCGGACACTTCACGATTCAGAAAGCAGAGCCGCATTCGCCATCACACCCCAGGGAGAGCTTACAGCAAACTTCTTGGCCGATGCCTCGTTAGATGAGGTAAGGTCCGATGCCTCGGTAGATGGGGTAAGGTTAGCCGCTTGTGCTTGTACCCTTTCCAACTCCAGTAGGCGTGTGTTATGGCTAAAGAACTGGAATGCTGATTTTCAGTCCAAAGTGAAAGTATGCGCAGTACCATGCCAAGGAGACTCTGTTTGGATCAGCCCAAGACGACATCCTAGAGAAGGCAGGAGACAAGAAACGTGTGTGTTCCCCCTCTGGATACAGGTTCAGAGATTCCTTTCAGACCTCAGGGAGGAAGGTAGGGCCAAAAGGAGAGCAATATTAGGGGGTGCCCTTGGGGAAGAGATAAGGTCCAAAACAAGGGTTTTTTGTTCAACAGACCCTCCTATAAGGGATTTCCCAAGGGGCAATGACACCAGGTCTCTGGTGGGAGGAAGACTGAAGCAAGTTTATCCCCAGTGGGCTGATGTTCCTGCCTCTGCTCTGTTTGGATGTTAAAAACCATATCCCTTGGTCTAAGGCTAACTTTTTCTTCCCTCCCGCCTCAATGAGTAATAACTTCCCGAGTAGCCCCAAAAATCAGAGGGTTCTAGAGTAGGAAGTCCTTTCATTATTAGGGAAAAAGGTATTGATCAGGGTGCCGGAGTTAGAAATGGGAACCGGGTTTTACTTCAACCTATTTCTAATAAAAAACACCCGATGAGTCCTTCATGACCATCTTCAATCTAAGATCTCTGAATTACTACATGGAAGTGGAAAGATTTATGATGGAGACCCTCAAGTCAGCAGTGGGACTACTTTTGTTAGATGGCATTAATAGACCTGACGGACGCATACTACTATGTCCTGATCCACAAAGACCTCCAAAAATATGAGGCTGGCAGTGAGAATCGAGGTGAAATTGACTCACTTCAATACCAGTGCTTCCCATTTAACATTTCAATAGCTCCAAGAGTATTCACCAAAATTGTGGTGGAGATGGCATCCTATTTAAAAAAAAAAAAAAAAAAAAAAAGAGACATTTTAATAGTCCCATACCTTGACAAATTTTTGGTTGTGGGTAGGTCAGAAAGGGATTGTTCAGCAGCCGTCAGTCCTCAGTCCTCTCAGAACTAGGATGGTTGATAAGTGAGGCAAAGTCAAGGAAAGACCCTGCTCAGATTCAGTTATTTTTGGGCATCAGTTTGGACTCAGTGGGGCAGTATTGCTTTCTCTCACTGGAAAAAATATTAAAAATAAAACAGAAAATGCTATCAGCTCAAAGGTGGTCAGAAATGTTACTAAGACTAGCAATGTCTTTATTAGGGTCCCTAACGTCTATGATACCCGCGATCTAGTGGCCTCAGTTCCACACAAGAAGCATTCAGGGACAGGTTTTCTCCATTCAGAGCTGGACTTAGAACACACGTTCCAGCTATCACAAAAAGTCCTAAGATCACTGGATTGGTGACGGGACAAACTGAATCTGGGGAAAAGGGTTCCTGGGAACGCTGAAGAGCCGGTAGTTATCACCGCAAACGTCAGTCCGGTGGGTAAAGGAGCCCGATAAAGGGCCACTACTTTGATATTCAGAAATGTTTCCTGTTGCGCATACACTCTCTCACATATGGTGCTGTCATGGTCTGGAAAATCCAGTTACTGGTAACTAATTATCATATATTTTTTTTTTTACACAAATATATTTGGTACTGCGGAATCCCTAACAACCTGCTCTATAAAACTGTCACACTAGTTAACTCCTTCAGTGAACCCCGTAAAAAAAAAATATTAAAAAGCATAGCAAAACTGTCTTTTCATTATACAGCTGACAAAAAAGTGGTATAAAACGTGATTGAAAAGTCACATACAGCTCCAGCCGCCAAAAAAAGCTATAGCTCTCAGAATACAGCAATGCAAAAACTGTTTTTCTTTTTCTATCAAATAGTTTTTATTTTTATGGTGTTAAAGCGACAAAACATAACAAAAAAAAAACTATATAAATGTGGTATCACTGTAATTGCACTCACTCGAAAAATAAAGTTGTCTTATCGCTTTAACTGCACTGTGAACAGCGTAAAAAAACCCAATTCCTTTATTGCTGTTTCTTCTTGATTCTGCCTCACAAAAAGTGGCATAGAAAGCGATCAAAAAATATTATGTAGCCCAAAATGGTAGCAATAAAAATTCCAACTCCTCTCGCAAAAAACAAGCCTTCACATGACTCTTGGCAGAAAACTAAAAAACTATAATTTTCACAATTCAGTAATGTGATAGTAGCCAAACCTAAAATAACTACTGTATTTTTCGGATTATAAGACGCACTTTTCCTCTCAAAAATTTGGGAGGAAAATGAGGGGTGCATCTTAAAATCCGAATGTAGCTGCCGGTCCTGGTCAGTACGGCTCTGTTGTGTGCATCAGGCGGCGCCACTCTGTTCGGCTCGGCGCGTGGCTGCTCTGTTCTGCTCGGCATGCGGCTGCTCTGGTCTGCTAGGCTCGGCGCGCGGCTGCTCTGGTCTGCTCGGCGCGTGGCTGCTCTGGTCTGCTCGGCGCGCGGCTGCTCTGCTCTGTACACAGCTGCTCTGTTCTGCACGGTGCGTGGCTGCTCTGGTCTGCTCGGCTCGGTGCGCGGCTGCTCTGGTCTGCTCGGCTCGGAGAGCGGATGCTCTGGTCTGCTCGGCGCGCGGCTGCTCTGGTCTGCTCGGCGCGCGGGTGCTCTGTGCAGCAGGCGGTCATTCTGTAGATGTTCGTGGTCAGGGATTCAAATAATTGCACCTAGAGTCAGCGCCTGCGCAGATGGAGCTCTCAGCTCAAGCTGTCATCTGCGCATGCGCCGACTCTCGCTGCCATTATTTGAAGCCCTCACCGTGGACTGCCGACATCTTCAGAATGCCCCCCTGCACAGAGCAGAGCGGTATCACCGGCCCCGCACAGAGCAGAGACCGCAGTGAGTTTCTGGGCCTCCCTCTGTACCATTGTCAGCATCACAGTACTCCAGTACCGCCCCTGCCTTCTGTGACTCCCGCTCCGCTGCTGCCCCCTCTCCCTGGTAAGACACCACCAGATTATATAATGGACCCCAATTTTTTTTTCACCTTTTTTTTTCTCCAAATTTGGGGTGCGCCTTATATTCTGGTGCGTCTTATAAAACGAAAAATACGGTATATAAATTTGAGATCGCTGTAATCCTTCTGAGCAGAGGAATAAAATAAATAAAACCAATTTCAACTGCTATTGGTTTGTTCATTCTTCCTCTCAAAGGCGCAGCTCATGTTTATCCTGATCTCTACGCTGAGCGCTTACACCAGGGATTACATGTAAATGTACGTGCCCATGATCAGGAATAGCTGCGTTTTGGAGGCATCGTATATTCGGTGCATCCAAAATGCTGCACTGTGCACTACAAACACAGTGGATGGAAATTATAGCAGTCCCATGCTCACTGTGCTTTTTTCCTCAGCGTAAAGTAACATGCAGCTCAGCTTCCATATATGACCTGCCTATAATAAGTCAAAGTCCTCCTAAATATTTCATAAATGATCAAATACAATTCACACCAATTTTAACCAAATAAATTGAAAAAACCTGAATGCTAAATATTAATGAATACTACCTATGCAAATATATAGCAAAAATTCAATATACCTTAGAATCTTCCACAATAAATGGTTAACAGACCCCAAATATAAAAAGTATGGAGATTGTCGCTGCTGGTGACTCCCAGGCTGTGGAGGAGAGAAGCCGCCAGACACTGCCGCGTACAGGCCGGAGCCGCGCACCGAGTGGCCGAGGAGGAGGAGCCAGGCGCTGGCTGGATGGAAGAGCCGCTCCGAAAAGGCGTCCCCTCCATACCATCCTACTGACTGCACCTGGAAGCCCCTTCATTAAAGAGGGTGCAGGACAGGGGGTATGATCCGTGAGAGGGCCCCCGGGAAGAGTCCGGACGAGATGTATGTTCAGCAGAAGGTGCGGGTCTTACTCATGCTGCGGAAGATGGGCTCTAACTTGACTCCCAGTGAAAAGGCGTATAGGGCTCTGCCAATGTGACATGGCACCTGCAAAACACTCAAACTAAATCTGAACTGAAATATGGCGCTCCTTTTTTTCTTCACTTTGCACCAGTGGTGTACCGCCAATGTAGGCAGACCATGCGGCCTATATGGGGCCTATGAGTCAGGGGAGCTGGTGCTAGAGGCAGCATCGGGCCCCCCTCGCTTGTGGGGGTCATTGCCCATTATCGCACAAAACCATGATGAGAGAGGGAGTGGAGCGGTCCTTTCCCTCCTTCATCATTTTCTCCCTGTGCCTATGATCAACATCTCAGTTCAGCAGAGCGCGGTAATATCACTACTGCGCGCCGCTGTGCTGAGACATGCAGAGCGCAGGACTCTGATCGGAGCAGTGGGGAATGAGGAGAGGTGAGTACTTGTTTATTTTTTTCTTTAATCAGTGAGTGCACGATTACCAGAGGTCTATGGGGGTGCATTAAACATTATGTGGGCTTCATAATACAATATGAAGGACTATGGTGGATACCTTATTCATGGACTGTGGGGTGCATTGAAAGGTAAGGTGGCTGTGTAATACAATATGAACGACTATGGGGGCTGCATTATAATATATAAAGGACTATGGGGAGTGTATTATACAGTAATGCATAGAGGACTATGTGGGAATTATAATACATGAAGGATTATGGGGGTGTATAATAATATATGGAGGACTATGGGGCGTGCATTATGTGACGCCCTGGCAAAACCAGGTAGTCACAAAAGAGTTAATCCACCTTGACACCAACACAGTCCCCACACAGATATACAGTACACCAGCCAATCAGACCCTACTCACCCCCTCCCCAGGAAAATGGGAGGGGGCGAGAGGAGCTTAGGAAGTGCAGAGAGGAGTTAAGTTTCAGTTTGTGCTGTAATCAGTGAAGAGCTGACAGGAAGGAGTTGCAGCTCCCTGGAGAAGGTGGTAGTTGGGGTTGGAGCCCTGGACTACCGGACTAGGTGGCAGTGAGGGCCACAGGCGACGGAGATCCAGTCGCAGGGAACCTGAGGCCGACCGGGACAGGGTTGTAGCCCGCCGGTGCCGAGAAAGGGGATCCGGTCCGGAGGCCGCTCAAGCGGACTAGTCCAGGCAAGAAAGAGACAGACAGAGAGTTTGGAAGGAAGGGCCCCTGGTTGTATATCTGGGTGTGGGACCCGAAGACACCCACCAAAGGTGACCGGCCATTGGCAATTTGGTTTACAATACAGACTGTGTGTGGTTACTGACTGTCCAAATCATCAGCAGCTCATGCAGCACCACGACAACCGAACTGTGAGTTTCCTGCTCCCTGAAAACCCTCACAATACTCTGGGCCCCGGGACTACACCTCCCCTACCCGTGGAGGGGATTCCACCTTGCTGCCCCGCTCCATCAGTCCCGGGCACTCACATACAAGGCAGCGGCGGTATCACCAACCTTCACCGCAACCCACGGGTGGCGTCACAGACAACTCCCCTGTAAATATTCCCTTTTCAATCGTGAGTGACAGACGGCTGCGCGAGCCCCGGATCCGGCTGCCACTCGAGCCACAGCCACCACCCGGATCCGAGTGCGGCCCGCCGGTTGTGATCTGTCTCTTGCCCGCGACACATTATACAGCAATACATGGAGGGTTATAGGGTGGGATTAAAGTATATGGCGGACTATGGGGGCTGCATTATAATATATGGAGGACTATGGGGGCTACCTTATACATGGACTATGGGGGTGCATTATAAAACATGGAAGACTGGGGGCTGCATTATAATACATGCTGGGCTATTTCGCTGCATTATAGAAAGAAAGAGAAAAAGCGATCAGGGAGCCCAATTATACAAAGAACAATCAATTTCATCAAAAATAGATTTTTATTGAGAATAAATATTGAATATTAATTATCTATCAAATACACAAGTGCTTGTTTGACAACTCTATATGCATCAACAATATACATGTAACGGAACCGTATCATGAAAAATATATATTCTAGAATGGATAAAATTATCATACATAAGTCAAAGATATATAATCCTTGAAGCTATAGAATATAAATTGAAACAAATATATATAGTAACAGAAATATCTGTAGATCAACAGGGATCACTTTTGCTGCACCAAGGTGTACTGCAACTCTAGTGCTTCAAGTAATATCAAACCCAGAATCGCTGGACATAGGAATGTAGCAGATATCGTTACAGACCACCAGGGGTCACTCTTGCTACACCACAGTCATATCTACCCTACTATTCACAATTACCCAATATTGGTTATTAAGTCAGTTAGGGATATGCCCATATAAACCCATAATGGTGAATTACCAATCAGAATTGTAAATACAGGATTGTTACTACATACATATACCCAAATAAACGGTTACTGTTAGAAAAGTGTGACACCCGACACGTGTTTCGGTTTCTTCGTCAGGGGGCGTGCCCAATCGACCGGAGAGGTTTAAATACAGCCCACCTCCAATCACCGCACATTACCATTAGTGACGCGCGCACCATCATTGCAACTCATCGACGCGAGGTCGTCCGCCGCGTCACAGATCATCTGACCCAGGGAAACATGTGACTCAAGTACAGAGGAGCCGTGGAGACACAGCGAGCTGAACAAGCGCCGATAACCTATGACAGCCGCGCGTTCAGGTGTGGGGCAAAATTAGAATTTATATCATGAATGCAAATTTAGGATTTAAATAGAGAGATTTTTGACCACATAATAAGTGTACTATTCATTACAGAATCTAAATATATTTTAGATTCACCATAATTCACCATTATGGGTTTATATGGGCATATCCCTAACTGACTTAACCAATATTGGGTAATTGTGAATAGTAGGGTAGATATGACTGTGGTGTAGCAAGAGTGACCCCTGGTGGTCTGTAACGATATCTGCTACATTCCTATGTCCAGCGATTCTGGGTTTGATATTACTTGAAGCACTAGAGTTTCAGTACACCTTGGTGCAGCAAAAGTGATCCCTGTTGATCTACAGATATTTCTGTTACTATATATATTTGTTTCAATTTATATTCTATAGCTTCAAGGATTATATATCTTTGACTTATGTATGATAATTTTATCCATTCTAGAATATATATTTATATATTTTTCATGATACGGTTCCATTACATGTATATTGTTGATGCATATAGAGTTGTCCAAACAAGCACTTGTGTATTTGATAGATAATTAATATTCAATATTTATTCTCAATAAAAATCTATTTTTGATGAAATTGATTGTTCTTTGTATAATTGGGCTCCCTGATCGCTTTTTCTCTTTCTTTCTTTCTAAATGTGGTTATGCGATTTTTGCCCATATATAGTCCTTGATATTACTAGATTGATTTAATAATGTACACTATCTAGTGATATATTATGTATCTGAAATCACTGTTTAAAATCCTCTTTGTTGGCTACATTATAATATCTGGAGGACTATGGGGAGTGCATTATACAATAATACATGAAGGACTATGGGGTGCAGCATAATATATAGAGGACTATGGGGTGATTATAATACATGGAGGACTGTGGGGTGAATTATAATATATTGAGGATTATGGGGTGAATTATACAAGAAGGACTATGGGATGAATTAAAATACATAGGGGACTATGGGAGGTGCATTATAATATATGGAGGTCTATGGGGAGTGTATTATAATACATGGAGGACTATGGGGTGCATTCTAATATATAAAGGGTTACGTGAGACCCATTATACTATATGGAAGGCTATGTGGGGGCCATTATAGTATTTGGGTAGCTATGAGGGAGCCTTTGTATTTCTTTATCGTTCCTTATGGGAGACCCAAACCATGGGTGTATAGCTTCTGCCTCCGGAGGACACACAAAGTACTACACTCAAACGTGTAGCTCCTCCCTCCGGGCTATATACACCCCCTGGATGACAATCTACCCAGTTCAATGCTTTGTGTTTCAGGAGGATCACACACTTGCATTCTCTGATATTTTTTTATTTTTATTTTTAAAGATTTGGAAGAAAAGCGGGTCCAGTCTGGACTCCCGGCATGTCCCTTCACACCCCACTCTGTCGGGTGCTGTTAAGGTTGACTTTATAAGGCTGGAGCCTTCACATGCCGCGCTCCTTCACACCCTCTGTCGAGGCTCTGTTTGAAGTGGGAGCCTCCACGGTCCTCTCTGCTCGCAGAAGGCCGGTCTCCATCCGCAGCCCTGTCTGGTCCCTGCTGGAAGGAGCGTTACCCCCATTCAGGGACATGGCCCTGCGTCTCAAGAGCTAAGTATTGAGACGTTTTTTCAGGGGTCCCGGGTTCTTTTATTTGGGGGACAGTATGTGCTTTAGCGTTACTGTTAATTCCGGACGGTTCTGGGGGTTTCCCCTGAGAACCGCGCCGAAGGTGCCTGCTCGTCGGCCGCTTTTTAAAATCTAGGCCCCGGCTTCTGTTTGGGCCTAGTTTCGTTTTCGGCTTCTCTGCATGTTTTGCATACAGCGCCGCCCACCGCCCGACCAGCAGAGGGGAGGGCACTCCTCTCTGGGGAGATGTTCCCTCCCCTGTATTTCTTCCTGTATCTCTCTGCCCTCCGTTTTTTCCCGCTCTTGGGGCTTATACACGCCCCCCCTCTTCTCCCAGCGCCATTTTCTCAGCGTTCCTACACTGGAAGGCGCTGGATGCTGCAGCTGCATACTGTTAGAAGGCTGACGCTTCACAGGGGAGCGGTGGAATCCGGAGGGCACACAGAGAGCACGGGCTGGTAAGCCACAACCTCTGGTTGTGGACTTTTATTACACTCTCAGGCTTTCTACAGGAGTGTATTCTGGCTGCAGAGCTTCCACCATCAGCAGCATGTCTGTCACTAGGAGCAAGGCTGCAAACATGTACGCTATATGCACTGCGTGTAAGCTCATTCTGCCAGAGCCAAGCACATACCCACATTGTGATGCCTGTGCTAACATGTTTGTGTCTCAGCCTGGAGCCGCCTCAGGGGTCCCTCTGGCTGCTCCGGCCCCGGTGGCTGAACCCCCGGCTTGGGTAGCTTCCTTTTCACAAGCTATTTCCCAGTCTTTTGCCGACTCCATGGGGCAGCTGTCCCGGACACTGCTGTCCATGCATCAGCCCCCTTCTCAGGGTGTCTCTGCGGCTCCGAGCTCTGCAGAGCCCTCAGAGCATGTCCTAGGACCCCGTCCCCCTAAACGGAGACGCAGGGAACCTTCTCCTTCCTCGTCCCACGGCTCTGATTCACAAGCCGAGGTGCAGGGCGAGGAGGATTCGTTTACTGTGGGCTCAGACGCTGCCTCTATGTACCCCATTGACTTGTCTGAGGGTGATGCGGATGTTAGTGACTTGATTGCGTCCATTAACTCCGTACTGAACCTCAACCCACAAGAGTCAGAGGAACAACCCTCTCTGATAGAGGTACACCAGTTTACCTCTCCTAAGAAACCTAGGAGTATGTTTTTTAACCACTCCAGCTTTCAGACCACTGTTAACAAGCCCAGGGCCTGTCCTGACAAACGTTTTCCGAAGCGTAGTTCAGATGACCGTTTTCCTTTTCCACCGGAGGTGGTTAAGGACTGGGCCCAGTCCCCAAAGGTAGACCCTCCGGTGTCCAGAATCTCAGCCCGCACAGTCGTAGCTGTGGCTGATGGCACTTCTCTTAAGGATCCCACTGACCGCCAGGTTGACCTTCTGGCCAAGTCTGTATATGAGGCGGCAGGAGCCTCGTTCTCCCCGTCTTTTGCGGCAGTGTGGGCTCTTAAGGCAGTCTCTGCCTCTCTGGCGGAGATTCATTCCCTCTCCAGGGACTCTGTTCCTGAGACGGATGCCTTAACTTCTCAAGCTTCGGCTTTTGCATCCTATGCCATGTCTGCCATCCTGGAGGCTTCTCACCGCACTGCGGTGGCCTCCGCTAACTCCCTCGCGATCCGCAGGATCTTGTGGCTTCGAGAGTGGAAAGCAGACGCTTCCTCTAAGAAGTACCTTGCGAGTCTCCCTTTTGCTGGGTCCCGGCTGTTTGGGGAACATCTGGATGATATAATTAAGGAAGCTACTGGCGGGAAGAGTACTTCCTTGCCACAAGCTAAAGCCAAGAAACCTGTCCAGGGCAGGAACCAATCGAGGTTTCGTTCCTTTCGTTCCTCTAACTGGTCGTCCTCTAAGCCCTCGGCCTCGTCCACTACCGCAGTCAAGGATCGTAAATCCAACTGGCGCGCAAAGCCGCGTCCTCAAAAGACCGGAGGAGCCGCTGCCACTAAGGCAGCCTCCTCGTGACTATCTGGCCGCGCCAGCAACGTCCTTAGTCGGTGGCAGGCTCTCCCACTTTGGCGACGTGTGGTTGCAACACGTCTCCGATCAGTGGGTGCGGGATATCATCTCCCACGGCTACAGGATAGAATTTTCTTCCAGCCCGCCAAACAGATTTTTTCTGTCCACCCCCCCCTGCTCCAAAGCCGCCGCCTTCTCTCAGGCCGTGGCATCCCTGCAGGCCAACGGTGTAATTGTTCCGGTTCCCGCCCGGGAACGGTTCAGCGGTTTCTACTCAAACCTCTTTCTAGTCCCCAAAAAGGACGGTTCCTTCCGGCCCATCCTGGATCTCAAGCTTCTCAACAAGCATGTTCAGGTGCGGCACTTTCGCATGGAATCTCTGAGATCGGTCATTGCCTCAATGACCCAAGGAGATTTTCTGGCATCCATCGACATCAGAGATGCCTATCTGCATGTGCCTATTGCGGTTTCACACCAGCGTTGGCTACGCTTTGCGATCGGAGAGGAACATTTCCAATTCGTGGCTCTCCCCTTCGGCTTAGCCACGGCCCCTCGAGTATTCACCAAGGTCATGGCAGCAGTGGTTGCGGTCCTGCACCTCCAGGGGTTGGCAGTGATTCCTTACCTGGACGACCTTCTAGTCAAGGCCTCATCCAGTGCAGACTGCCAGCGGAGTGTCTCTCTCACTCTCGCCACGCTAGTTCAGTTCGGGTGGCTTGTCAACCTGCCCAAGTCCACTCTGACCCCGACCCAGGTGCTTTTGTACCTAGGGATGCAATTCGAGACTCTGCCGGCACTTGTCAAGTTGCCCTTAGTCAAACAGCAGTCCCTTCGTCTGGCGGTGCGCTCTCTGCTGAGGCACCGCCGTCATTCCATCAGACACCTCATGCAGGTGCTGGGTCAGATGGTGGCGTCCATGGAAGCGGTTCCCTTTGCTCAGTTCCATCTGCGTCCCCTGCAGCTGGACATTCTCCGCTGTTGGGACAAGCGGATCTCTTCCTTGCACAGGCAGGTGGCTCTGTCGTCACAGACCAGGAGCTCCCTTCAGTGGTGGCTTCGGCCCCTCTCTCTGTCTCAGGGACGCTCCTTCCTGACTCCGTCCTGGGTGATCCTCACCACGGATGCCAGCCTCTCCGGTTGGGGAGCAGTATTTCTCCATCACCGAGCACAGGGCACTTGGACTCCGTCCGAATCAGCCCTCTCGATCAATGTGCTGGAGATCAGAGCTGTGTTTCTAGCTCTCCTAGCCTTTCACCACCTGTTGGCGGGCAAGCACATTCGAGTTCAGTCGGACAACGCGACAGCGGTTGCCTACATCAATCACCAGGGCGGGACTCACAGCCGTCTGGCGATGTTGGAGGTTCAACGAATCCTCCAGTGGACGGAGGACTCCAAGTCCACCATGTCTGCAGTCCACATCCCAGGCGTGGAAAACTGGGAGGCCGATTACCTCAGCCGTCAAACCGTGGACAGCGGCGAGTGGGCCCTGCATCCGTCAGTGTTCAGATCAATCTGCCGCAAGTGGGGCACTCCGTAAGTGGACCTAATGGCATCCCGGCACAACAACAAGGTTCCGGTTTACGTGGCTCGCTCCCACGATCCTCAGGCCTTCGCAGCAGACGCACTGGTTCAAGATTGGTCTCAGTTCCGTCTGGCCTATGTGTTTCCCCCTCTAGCGCTCTTGCCCAGGGTTCTGCGCAAGATCAGAATGGAGGGCCGGCGAGTCATACTCATTGCTCCGGACTGGCCCAGGTGAGCCTGGTACCCAGACCTGCTCCGTCTGTCCGTAGAGGTGCCGTGGCATCTCCCGGACCGCCCAGACCTTCTCTCTCAAGGTCCGTTCTTCCGCCAGAATTCTGCGGCTCTCAGATTGACGGCGTGGCTCTTGAGTCCTGGATCCTGACGGCGTCAGGCATTCCCTCTGAGGTCATCTCCACCATGACTCAGGCTCGGAAGTCTTCCTCGGCCAAGATTTACCACAGGACTTGGAGGATTTTCCTGTCCTGGTGTCGCTCTTCCGACCATGCTCCTTGGCCGTTCTCCTTGCCGACCATCCTGTCTTTTCTACAGTCCGGTCTACAGCTAGGACTGTCCCTCAATTCCCTCAAGGGACAGGTGTCGGCTCTGTCGGTATTGTTCCAGCGGCGTATCGCCCGACTGGCTCAGGTGCGCACCTTCATGCAGGGCGCATCTCACATCATTCCTCCTTACCGGCGGCCCTTGGATCCCTGGGACCTTAATCTGGTCCTCACGGCCTTACAGAAACCCCCCTTTGAGCCTCTCAGGGAGGTTCCCTTGTTTCGACTTTCACAGAAAGTTGTTTTTCTAGTAGCCATAACTTCTCTCAGGAGAGTTTCTGATTTGGCTGCGCTCTCTTCGGAATCCCCCTTTTTGGTGTTTCACCAAGACAAGGTGGTTCTTCGTCCGTCTCCGGACTTTCTCCCTAAGGTGGTGTCTCCTTTCTACCTTAACCAGGACATTTCATTGCCTTCTCTTTGTCTGGCCCCTGTGCATCGCTTTGAAAAGGCGTTGCATACCTTGGATTTGGTGCGGGCGCTCCGAATCTATGTGTCACGCACCGCCGTTTTTAGGCGGTGCACCTCACTTTTTGTGCTAACCACTGGTCAGCGCAAAGGTCTCGCTGCTTCTAAACCGACCCTAGCTCGTTGGATCAGGTCGGCTATCACCGATGCCTACCAGTGTTCTCAGGTGCCTCTCCCGCCAGGGATTAAGGCGCACTCGACCAGAGCTGGCGGTGCCTCCTGGGCTTTCAGGCACCAGGCTACGGCTCAGCAGGTTTGTCAGGCTGCCACGTGGTCCAGTCTGCACACTTTTTCGAAGCACTACCAGGTGCATGCTCATGCTTCGGCAGATGCGAGCTTGGGCAGACGCATTCTTCAGGCGGCTGTCGCCCATTTGTGAAGTTAGGTTTTGCCTACTTCTCAGTTTGGTTTATTCCCACCCATGGACTGCTTTGGAACGTCCCATGGTTTGGGTCTCCCATAAGGAACGATAAAGAAAAAGAGAATTTTGTTTACTTACCGTAAATTCTTTTTCTTATAGTTCCGACATGGGAGACCCAGCACCCTCCCTGTTGCCTGTTGGCAGTTTTTTTGTTCCGTGTGTTTCACCGGCTGTTGTTAGTAGTCAGAGTTACGGTTATTCCGAGTTTTACTCTATCTCTACTTATGGGTGGATGTCCTCCTTCAGCTTTTGCACTGAACTGGGTAGATTGTCATCCAGGGGGTGTATATAGCCCGGAGGGAGGAGCTACACGTTTGAGTGTAGTACTTTGTGTGTCCTCCGGAGGCAGAAGCTATACACCCATGGTTTGGGTCTCCCATGTCGGAACTATAAGAAAAAGAATTTACGGTAAGTAAACAAAATTCTCTTTTTTATGGAGGGCCATTGCACTTTATGCAAGCAAGTGTGAAAATTTGTGTTGTGTCCATCATACTGTGCGGAGGGCTGTGTGGGGGTCATTATACTATTTGGAGGCTTTAAAAATAACCAAAATTGCCAAAACACAAGGGAACATATACAAGTATATCAATTTATCTCAACCATGGAAAAGTAGAAGGGAAGATAGCCCAGGCTACCTGCACAAAAACAATTGAAATAACCAAAATACAAAGCAAATAGCCAATTAAAATAACAAATTTTATTAGAGTTAATTAAAAGGTTTAAAAAAAGGTAAATAACAAGTGACTGAAGAATACCAGCAAGGAACAGAAGGAGGAAAAAATCAATGAAAGATGTGGCTGTACACAATATGTATAGCTCTACTCCATACCACCAGAGATTAATTAGAAGTATTTAGATATACAGCACAAGTGTGCATAAGAAAGCTCTGATGGAATTAGAGCAGGGCAAAACAATAAAGTACAAATCACAAAGAAATAAAGTACTGTTTAAAGGTGTAGGAAACCAAATCTATTAATAGATTACCCAGTGGCATCTCCTCCTGCTGGTGCTGGCGTCCGTCCCTACACGTGTTTCAGCATGAAAGCCTTCGTCAGGAGGGTTAGAAGGGGCCATTATACTGTATGAAGGCCCATTATAATGCATGGACACCTGCGTGGGGATCACACTGTGTTGGGGGTATTCATTCATTGCCGTGGTAGTTGTAGGGGGGTACTTTGAGGAGGAATTCACTGTGGGGATCATACAGTGTTTGTGAGGCAATTTTGTTGGCATCATACTTTATGGCTGCAATGAAAAGGGAACCAGGAGGCTTCAATAGGACTGCAATTACTTTGAAAGGGCTAAAAGGTTGTAAGATATGTTCCTATGTGACCAAGCCAAATATTATTATAATTAATAATAACAATAATAATAATAATAATAATAATAATAGTGTTTTTTTTGGGGGGGAGTGGCAATTAGAAATTCTGCTATGGGGCCCCATGATTTCTATGTACGCCCCTGCTTTGCACTGTCCCTCACAGGCAGTTTTTGACCACATATGGAGTACTGTAGTTAGGAGAATTTGTTCAACAAATTGGTGCTTTATCTCCTCTTCCCTAGTGAAAGGGATTAAAGCAACATTTTTGAGCTTTAAAAATGTACATTTTTCATTTTCACAGCTCAACGTTATACAATTCTGTGAAGCACCTGGGGTTTCCAGGTGCTCACCACACATCTAGGTAAACTCTGTAAAGTCTAGTTTCCAAAATGGGATCACTTGTGGGGGATGTCCACTATTTGGCCACATCAGTGGTTCTCCAAACGTGAAAAAGTCAAATGGCGCTCCTTCCCTTCCAAGCCCTGCCATGTGCTCAAACAGTAGATTTCCACCACACATGGGGTATTAATGTACTGAGGAGAGATTGCACAATAAATTGTACAGTGGAATTTCTCCTGCTACCCTTGTGAAAATGCAAAATTTGGGGCTAAAGTAACATTTTTGTGCGGAAAAAGTAATATTTTCATTTTTTCCTTCCACATTTTTTCGTTTAGTTAGTGAAGGACCTAAAGCATTAATAAATGTCTTTGACTCCCAGCCCCTTGCTTGACTTTAGGCAAGATACATTTGTCTTTGTCCTCGTCACATGGTTGCTACCAGACACGGTTGAAGCCGTCTAAACCAAATAGGGTTATCTTGGTCTCATTAGAATATGGCTTCAATAATCCATGTCCTTAGTTAGATGCATTAATCTAACCTATTTTCTAATATGCAGTATATCACAAGAGTGAACATATCCCTTATATTTTGTCACAAGTGACAAACAACCCCTGTGGTGTTCGGCTGTAGAAGGTCGCTGCGTTTGGCTGCACAAACTGCTCCTTGATATTCCTTTCCTTCTTCTGTGGAGTGAATGAAGTTCTATGTATTTTCTCTGTTAGGGTTAACTTTTTCCCTTTTAGGACCCTGCGGATATCTTTACCTTTCAGCTGCTAATTATTATGCTCTCCCTGTTTCTTTATGTACCCACATTACCCCTTGGATTGTTACTGGTGATAAAGTTTATTTCTATATGGTCCAGATTGTAAGCAGTCTGCTTGTAATCTCCTGGAAACATTTTGCTTTTTATTGCTGTCGCTCTCCCAAAGTCATCTTGCAGATAAGTTGTTCATTTGAACTGCCCTTTTTGTTTTCCCTATGTCTTATTTAGGACTTAGTGGGGTTGACTAGTGCTCATCCTGTCCGATCATTACCTAGGGCCCAGTTCAGGGTCAGCGAGGGTCTAGGTTCCGCACCTATTCGCCGAGCAGGATACCTATCTAGTGATGTCAGGGGAGCCAGGGGCCAGCACAAGGTTTTATAAGGAGTCACCCTCTCTCCTAGACATGGGTCCCACCTTTCCTGCCCTCCTTATTTGCCATTTGCTCGGTATTTCCCCATACCCATCCCTAGCATGACACATTTTTGAAAATATTCTCTTTGCAAAACTACCCTCCGTTTCCAAAATTCAGTTTAAGTGTGGAGGAAACAAAACAAAAGAGCAAAAAAAGAAAAATTGCCTGGTCCTTAAGGGGTTGGGGAGAAAAGCAGTCAAAGTTTAAAAAATTATTTTTCTAAATTTTCAGAAAATAAAAGAAAAAAATATCAACCTAAAATTAAGCTAACATAAAGTATAATGTGTCATGAAAAAATAGTCTCAGAATCAGCAGGATATTTAGGAGCGTTCCAAAGTTATTACCACAAAGTGACACTGGTAACATTTGAATAAATGGGGCTTAATCATTAAGCTCAAAATTGGCTCTGTCATTAAAGGGTTAAACAAACAGGACAATTGGGCAATACACAAATTAACATGACATCTGAGTGCCGTCCCATTTTTATCCTCACACATCCAAAGACTTCTGTTTGGTAAGTTTAATTCCTGACTAGGATCATATATGAATTTGTCCCCATGTTTTGGGCAGACATGAACACCCCATAAAATATAATGGTTACGGCTTCTATCTGTGAAAAGCTCGGTTATAGAACTCATACCGGATACACATCTGAATGGGGCGGCATGTTCCATGTACAGGTTGGCTTTATCATTGCTTTAAAGAGCTCTGAACTTGAATCCTAAATACTCTGTATTGTTTTTCTTCAACAGAAACGCCCTGCTCCATATTTTCTTCAGAGCCAAGTGCAAAGGTAAGTCTCATTGAATTCTCTTAAAGATGTTGTGCATTTGTCACCCAGGGAAGGGGGTAGTCGCTCCCGGGCAGCATACACAGTTAGGGATGTCACTTTGGTGGCCGTTGCCCACTTCCGTGCGCTTCCGTGCCCTGGGTCCCTTTTGTAAGGGGAGTATTTACAGGGGAGATAAGAGTTAATGTTCATGTGACGCCACCTGCGGTGATGCGGGAAAAGGGAATGGATGCCGCCGCTGCTGTTTGTGAGGGACTGGGATTGGGGTTGGTGGAATTGGCAGCTAGTATGTTAATCCCTTCGCGGGTAGGGATAACCCCAGTGTCCCTTTTGGTGCTGGATGAGGCTGAATCGCGCTGGAAGAAAGGGATGGCACAGTACTGGTAAACCAACTTTCCTCTACTCACAAATACATCCGGGAGACGGCTGCTTTCGGTCCCCTATTTCCCAATGCTGGTGCAGTATCCAGGGCTCTCTCGCTCTTGTGGCACTGTGGTTTAAGGTTGGGACCCCGTGGCCTGAAGCGTCTGTGGGTCCCTGAACTGACCTTGGCAGTTTCTGGTCCAAATGGCGGCAGTGTGAACCCTCTCGGGATGGCGTGGAGCTACTTTCCCTGGCTCAGTCGTTGCTGCTGGTACCTCGGAGTTTTGTGTGTTAGCCAGGTCCTTGAAGGTTTCCTGCTCTGCAGCTTTTTAGCAGGTTGTTTGCAGCTGTCACCTACTCTAGGGCCCTGTGCCCTGTCTGTACCCTGGTTCCAGAGACATGCGTCCTGTGCCTTCCCTGGAACCTCCCTCTCTGTGCCCCAGGTCACTGGGTACCCGATCCAGCTAGAGGCACACCTGACCCTTCACATTTCCTGGGTCTGTCTACACTGTTCGAGCACTTGCTTATCTTGTACGTCAGACACTCACCGCCCCCCCCCCCCCCCCCCCACACTGGGCTTGACTGGGATCGCTCCACCCCTTTCAGGGCCATCCCCTAGGTCCCCCTCCCGGGGCAACCTACCCAGTGGGACGTAGGAAAGCTGGGATTTAAAGGTGTTGGTGTTTTCAGCATTGATACTCATGGGAACCAGGGGGGGTAGGCACTGCATCCTAGGAGAGGGTACTGTATTCTTCATTATAAAATAATATCAGCGACTGCTAATAGTCGCACCCCTTCAAGTAAGAGCACAGCAGATCAATGGTGGCCGCTGATTGATAATGTCCTGCGAGCCCCTGGAGATATGGTGCCGGGACGGAGGATGAGTATACAATGCGTATATTTTACAGGGGAATATAGTATTTTAAAAGGGATTGTGTAATTGATGGACAACCCCTTCAATGTTGTAATAACCGAGCTCTACAAATGCTGAGATATACGTAATGTTAAGTATTTATTTCATTACTGCTGCCTTTCTATATCCATTTGAGCTCTTCCAATGAGAGGGTGACCTTCTACACCAGAGGTGTCAAACCCAGCTAGGTGTATGGGGCACACATAGAAAAAAAAATTGAGAGGGGCCACGCTCCTTGCAGGACAAAGTGTCATTTTTAATAATTCCATAGTTGTTTCTATACACGTTTGGATCACTTTTTTGAACATTTTTTGCTTGTTCATTATAACAAACCTGCACTTTTTTGTTTAGTTATATATATATATATATATATATATATATATATATCTATATATATAATTGCCTTATTCTGTCTGTCTGTCTGTCTGTCTGTCTGTCATGCTCCAAAATTGTGTCCTTACGGTGACACAAAGCTGATTGGCCGCTGGGCTCGCCATGGCCCCGCCCCCCCCACACGGATTGGCCGCTCACCCAGGCTGCGCCCCCACACGGATTGGCCAGCCGCTCGCCCAGGCTCCGCCCCCCCCACAGATTGGCCTCTCGCCCCGGCACCCTGCAGGCATTGGCAATTCAGCCACGCCACGCCCCGCCCCCCTCACGCAATGCACGTTAGCTCTGGCCCCACCCCCTCCCTCCCCCCGCGCATTTCTCTAACTGACACGGCTGTCACGGAGGTGAGTACGGTACTCCCTATCCCCCCCCCAACCCCCCCCCCCCCCCGGCCCCCGCTCCCAAAGGGGTGGTGTGGATACTCGCATGGTTACAAGCGCTGTCACGGAGGTGAGTACTGTACTCCCTCCCCCTCCCCCGGCCCCCGCTCCCACGGCAGTGGTGGGAGTGGTGTGGATACGTTGGTAACCATGCTCGCATGGTTACAAGCCCATCAAGGTCCTGCTGCGCCGGAAGGTCCACACGCACACACACAAACATACACACACATCAGATCACACTCACACTCACTCTCATACACACCTCACACACACCTCACATCGCATCCACATACTCACGACATCCTGGGATATCGCTTGCTTCTCGGCGGCGAAAATGTGCTGTTGTGATCTTCCAGGACCTGACGGAGGATCACATGGCCAGAAGCATGTGATATCCCCGGATGTTGTGAGTATGAGCGCGTAAGTGCCATATCGTCAGTGTCTGTGTGTGTGAGTGGATGCGATCGGGTGTGTGTGAGTGGATGCGATCGGGTGTGTGTGAGTGGATGCGATCGGGTGTGTGTGTGAGTGGATGCGATCGGGTGTGTGTGTGAGTGGATGCGATCGGGTGTGTGTGTGAGTGGATGCGATCGGGTGTGTGTGTGAGTGGATGCGATCGGGTGTGTGTGTGAGTGGATGCGATCGGGTGTGTGTGTGAGTGGATGCGATCGGGTGTGTGTGTGAGTGGATGCGATCGGGTGTGTGTGTGAGTGGATGCGATCGGGTGTGTGTGTGAGTGCATGCGATCGGGTGTGTGAGTGTCGGCAGAGGAGCAGGGCGTGCTGGAGGAGGCTGGGAGCAGAGAGGCTGATCATGGGGAAGAGGGAAATGCTGATGCTGAAGGAGGCTGGGATGGGAAAGCTGGGAAGAAGGAGGCTGGGAGGAGAGAGGCTGATCCTAGGGAAGGCTGGGGACAGGAGGCTGATGCTGAGGAAGGCTGGAAGGAGAGAGGCTGATGCTGAGGGAGGCTGGGACGAGGGAGGCTGATGCTTACGGAAGCTGATGCTGGAGGAGGCTGGAAGAACAGAGGCTGATGCTGGTGGAGGCTGATGCTTGGGGAGGCTGATGCTGGGGGAGACTGGGACAGGAAGGCTGATGCTGAGGGAGGCTGGGAGAGGGAGGCTGGGAGGAAGGAGGCTGGGAGGAGAGAGGCTGATCCTTGGGAAGGCTGGGAAAGGGAGGCTGATGCTGAGGGAGGCTGGAAGGAGAGAGCCTGATGCTAGGGACAGAGACGCTGATGCTGGGAGGAGAGAAGCTGATGCTGCGGGCAGAGAGGCTGATGATGCGGGTACAGAGGCTGATGCTGGCGCAGCATGGCGGATGGAGCACGTTTGGTAATGCGCAGCATGGCGGATGGAGCACGTTTGGGAGTGCGCAGCATAGCGGATGCAGTACGTTTGGGAGTGCGCAGCATGGCGGATGGAGCACGTTTGGGAGTGCGCAGCATGGCGGATGGAGCACGTTTGGGAGTGCGCAGCATGGCGGATGCAGCACGATGGCGAGTGCGGAGTATGGCGGATGGAGCATGTTTGGGAGTGCGCAGCATGGCGGATGGACCACGTTTGGGAGTGCGCAGCATGGCGGATGGAGCACGTTTGAGAGTGCGCAGCATGGGAGATGGAGCACGATGGGGGGTGCGCAGCATAGGGGATGGAGCACAATAGGGAGTGCACTGCATGGGGGATGGAGCACGATGAGGAGTGCCCAGCATGGCGGATGAAGCACGTTTAGGAGTGCACAGCATGGCGGATGGAGCACGTTTGGGAGTGCGCGGCATGGCGGATGGAGCACGTTTGGGAGTGCGCAGCATAGATGATGGAGCACGATGGGGGGTGCGCAGCATAGGGGATAGAGCACGATGGGGAGTGCGCTGCATGGGGCATGGAGCACGATGGGGAGTGTGGAGTATGGCGGATGGAGCACGTTTGGGAGTGCGCAGCATGGTGGATGGAGCACATTTGGGAGTGCGCAGCATAGCGGATGGAGCACGTTTAGGAGTGCGCAGCATGGGAGATGGAGCACGATGGGGAGTGCGCAGCGTGGCGGATGGAGCACGATGAGGAGTGCGCAGCATAGGGAATGGAGCACGATGGGGAGTGCGCAGCATGGCGGATGGAGCACGTTTGGGAGTGCGCAGCATGGCGGATGGAGCACGTTTGGGAGTGCGCAGGATGGGAGATGTAGCACGATGGGGGGTGCGCAGCATAGGGGATGGAGCACGATGGAGAGTGCACACCTCCCCCCAACACACACACACGCGCGCGCGCACACTGCACAACACACCACACACACACACTGGAAACCACAAACAACTGCCCTACACAGACACCCACACACAGACAACGCTGCACACACAAATATACGCACATACCGCACATATATATAACAAAAATCATACATGAACTACACAATACGTAAATTCTAGAATACCCGATGCGTAGAATCGGGCCACCTTCTAGTATATATATATATATATAGAGAGAGAGAGAGAGAGAGAGAGAGAGAGAGGGAGAGAGAGATGTTGTTGTGTGTAGTTGCAAAGTGTTTGTGTAGGGCGCTGTAAATGTCCTGGGTGTTGTCTGGGTGTGGGGGGTGTGAGAGCAGTGTTGTTTGTGAGTGTTGCGTTGTTTGTGGAGCGCTGTGTGTCTGCAGAGTTGTGTGTGTGTGGTGCTGTGTGTGTTGCGCGGTTTGTGTGGGTGTGTGTGTTTTGGTGGGAAGTGTGTTTTGTGCAGTGTGTGTGTGTTAGAGGAATAGTCCTGGGGAGAGAGGAGTATAATAGGAGGAGTAGTCCTGGGTGGAGAGGAGTATAATAGGAGGAGTAGTCCTGGGTGGAGAGGAGTATAATAGGAGGAGTAGTTCTGGAGGTGAGGAATATAATATGAGGAGTAGTCCTGGGGGGAGAGGAGGATAATAGGAGGAGTAGTGCTGGGGAGAGAGGAGTATAATAGGAGGAGTAGTCTTGGGGGGAGAGGAGGATAATAGGAGGGGTAGTCCTGGGGAGAGAGGAGGATAATAGGAGGAGTAGTCCTGGGGGGAGAGGAGTATAATAGGAAGAGTAGTCCTGGGGAGAGAGGAGGATAATAGGAGAAGTAGTCCTGGGGGGAGAGGAGTCTAATAGGAGGAAGTGTCCTGGGGGAGGTGTCTAGTAGGTGAAGTAGTCCTGTGGGGGAGGTGTCTAATAGGTGGAGTAGTCCTTGGGGGGAGATGTCTAATAGGTGGAGCGGTCCTGGGGGGAGGTGCCTAATAGGTGCCCAATGTGTGCGGTGGGCGTGGCTGAGTGGGCATAGTGTGGGGGGCGTGGCCAAGCAGGCATGGTTTAGGGGGGCGTGGCTGAGCGGGCATAGTGTGGCAGGGACGTGGCCGAGCGGGCATAGTGGGGCGTGGCTGAGTGGGCATAGTGTGGGTGGCGTGGCCGAGTGGGCATAGTGGGGGGGGCGCGTGGCCGAGCGGGCATAGTGTGGGGGGCGTGGCCGAGCGGGCATAGTGGGGGGGCGTGACCGAGCGGGCATAGTGGGGGGCGTGGCTGAGCGGGCAGAGTGTGGGGGGAGTGGCTGAGCGGGCATAGTGTGGGGGGTGCGTGGCCGAGCGGGCACAGTGCGGGGGTCGTGGCCCGGGTAACTATGCAACACGGTTTCCATAGTTACCCAATGTGTACCATGGTTACCAGCGTACGCCGACTCCAGCACACGTGTGCCAGGAGCCGGGGTAAGCTAGTAACCATGGTACACATCAGGTAACCATTCAAAGCGACAGTGCTGGTTCATTTTTTGTTTGTTGGTCTCCTGCTGTGCAGCATGCATTAACGTGTTTGACAGCTGGAGACTAACGATCTGAATGGGCAGGGAGCCGGCATACGCTGGTAACCATGGTACACAATCGGGTAATTAAGCAAAGTGGTTTCCATGGTTACCCGATGTGTACCATGGTTACCAGCATACGCCGGCTCCGGCACGATCCCAGCAAAGCAAGGGTATGTCTCGGCTGGGTTACTGGTGTGGGCTCCCGGGGATGCAGCAGTCAACTGGGAGTCGGGGCTCCGTGCGGGTTCGGAGAATGCGTGCGGAGGGTGGGGCCAAGCCGAGCGTCCAATGCTTGAGGGGGGCGGGGCTTGACCGAGCGGCCAATGTGTGCGGGGGGGTCTGGTCGAGCGGCCAATCTGTGCGGGGGGCGGGGCCAGGCCGCTGTGTCCAGGATGAAATGGGTCCTGATCATGGGCACGTATCTTACGTGCTTGTTGCGGCCCGCAGACCCTGTGAAGATCGCGGCCCTATGACGGGGATCGGCGCCGGCAAGGCTTTTCTAGGGTTGAATCATTGACAGTGCTGCACAGCAGAGCTTTCTGCACTATACCAATGGCTGTTCTCCGCCAATCAGATGCAAGGAGATGACGTCATGCAGCGGCGTCACCTCCTTGCATCTGATTGGCGGGCAGAAAGCTCCTATGCGCGGCACTGAAAATGATTCAACTGTGCTCAGCTGGCGCCGACCTCCAGCATAAGGCCATGATCGTTAGTGGGTCTGCGGGCCGCAACAAGCAGCCTCAGGCCACATGCTGCTCTCGGGGGCCGCATGTTTGAGACCTCTGTTCTACACTAAACCCAGACTTACCCTCTTCTGGGCCTCGGCCTGTACAATGAGCCGAGAAGCAGGATCAAGCTGTGCTGTGTACTAATTTAAACAGTCCTCTCACAGGTTGGAGGGAAAGAAGGGGAGTGCACCCCGAAATGTACAGTGCAAACGGCACGATTATTCAGCACATCCAAACTAAGTGGAAAAAAGTACAGATGCAAACTGTTCTGGCTGCAACACAGAAACGCTGAATGCTGCCTCCCAGGAGCTCATTGTGTAGGCCAGGGGTCTCAAACTCGGCTGGGCATATGAGCCACACATAGAAGAAGAAGAATTTGAGGGGCCGCATTCTTTGCAGGACAAAGTGGCATTTTTTTGGTGCCATATTTTTTTCTCTCCACACCTTTGGATCACTGTGAATATTTTTTGCTCGTTTATTATAACAACATACACTTTTTTAGTTTACATATAAAAAAACAACATTTCTTTACATACTTTATTTTTTTTGTTTACATTTTATCTTTCTTGTAAGTAATATAGTTTTACAACTAGCACCATTTAGTGATTTTGGCCAAGATATTTTAGTAATATTCCCCATCCTGTTCCCCATGCTGTAGTAATGTACTCATCCTTGTACCTATCCTGTAGTAACGTGCCCATACTTGTCCCCATCAATTTTTGTGAAACTTGTCACCGAGGATCTCAAAGTCCAAACAAAATGGAAATTTGATAATCTCACAAAGACCCAGAGAGATGCCCTGAGAGAGCTTAGGGCCATGGATGATGAGGTATTTAAAGATGCAGACAAGGGGGGGTCACACATAGTAATCTGGCCTAAGGACCAATACGAGCGGGAAGTCTTGAGGCAGCTGAGGAATCCTGATCCTAAACTACACTCCAACCCCCTACCTCTCTTTTCTAGACAATTGCATGCCATCTTGTTTAGGGCATTTGATGATGGCCATATTACTAAAAAAGTTTTCGAGGGCCTTACCACCACCTATCCCAAAATACCCACCTTTTACATAATCCCTAAAATCCACAGAGACCCCCTTTAACCTACAGGACATCCCATTGTGTCAGGGATAGAGGGTCTATGCCATATGTAGGTTCATAGACTACTACCTTAACCAACTTGTTGAGACATTACCTTCATATGTCAAAGACACAATGGATGTCCTGAATAGGGTTGATGGGATCTTTGTGGATGATAACGTGTTGCTGGTTACAGCAGATGTAGAATCCCTGTATACTTGCATGGACCACCAGCATGGTCTACAGGCAGTTCACTTCTTCCTCAGGGCAGCCAACCGGGATAGACACCTATGTGATTTGATTATTGAACTGGTCGACTTTGCCCTGTCACACTATTTTTTTGTGTTTAAGAATTCCTTTTATCTTCACCGTCGTGGCACTGCAATGGGGACGGCCTATGCCCAGTCTTATGCAAACCTCTTCCAGGAGTACTGGGAGTGGGCTTTGTCTGGGGGGAACAGTCACCGGCCGGCTCTCATATCCAGTGCTGGATAAGATACATCCACGATATTTTTATTTTCTGGCAGGGCACAGCGAGCAACTCGGTTTTTTTTCATACACTCAATAACAATGAGTATCACATCAAATTAATACACAGGTGTGATTCTTGCAAAATTGATTTTTTTGAGCATACAGTTGGACCATGGTCAAGGTAGTGCTATAAAGACCGACGTTTATCGCAAAAAAGTTGGTTCATTTTTTATTACACGCATCCTCCTCGCACAAATGCTCCACCATTAGAGCTATCCCGGTTGGCCAATTCTTGAGGATGCGGCGGATATGCTCTACCGAAGAATGTTTTGAGGTCAGTGACCTTAACACCTGCTTTTTACAGAGACGTTACAGCAACAGGTGTGTAAAGGGTGGGTACAAGTGAGCAAAATACACTTCCCGGGCTCAGTTACATCAACCAACTAAGAAAGATGGATCTGAACAAAAATGGAGATTCCTCTCAACTTATAACTATGAGTGGTTAGCTATAAAGGCCATTCTTTCAAAACATTTGTCCATCTTAAACATGGAGCCCTCCTTCACTCAATTTTTATCTGAAAGACCACTTTTGACCTCTAGGCGGTGTAAGAACCTCAGTGATGTCCTTATCCAAAGTCATTACGTATCTAAGATAACAAACCCCTTTAACACCAGAGGTCCTATCGTGGGTTGTTATTCATGTGGCCGCTGTGCTGCCTGCGCCAATGTCCTGCGCTGCTTCACTTTTGAGACAGCAGATGGTTTTCGTTGCTATAAAATAAATCACTACATCACATGTAAAAGCACCCACATGGTATATTATGCCACGTGTGGTTGCTCCAAAATCTATATTGGCCTGACCTCCAGAGAACTACGGGTTAGTCCAAGAACATTTGTGGGACATTGGTGCGGCCAGGACTGCGACCGATGTGGCTTTTTTGAAAAGTTTGCCTTGTCACTTCACAGATTTCCATAATTGTGATCCTAGGTCCCTGAGGATTTGAGACTTAGGCGGGCTTTGCACGTTGCGACATCGGTAACAATGTGTTACCGACGCTGCAGCGATAGTCCCCGCCCCCTTCGCAGGTACGATATCTTGTGATTGCTGGTGTAGCGAACATTATCGCTACGCCAGCTTTACATGCACTCACCTGCCCTGCGACGTCGCTGTGGCAAGCGACCCGCCTACTTCCTAAGGGGGCGGGTCGTGCGGCGTCATAGCGACGTCACACGGCAGGCAGCCAATAGAAGCGGAGGGGAGGAGATGAGCGGGACGTAAACATCCCGCCCACCTCCTTCCGCATAGCCGGCCGGGACGCAGGTAGGATATGTTCCTCGCTCCAGCGGCTTCACACACAGCGATGTGTGCTGCCTGCTGGAATGAGGAACAACATCGTACCATCTCAGCAGCGGTATTATGCAAATGTTGGACCCTACACCGATCATACGATAACGACGCTTTTGCGCTCGTTAACCCTAGAACGCATACCTGGGGCCTCGCAGGCCTGCTAGGTCATTTGTTTTCTATGGTAGATTGTTATGCTTGCGCGTTCTAGGGTTAATCGTATGTAAAAGGCTTTACACACTACGATGTCGACAGCGACGCCGGATGTGTGTCACTTTCGATTTGACCTCACCGACATCGCACCTGCGATATCGTAGTGTGCAAAGCCCACCATAGACTTAGTACAGGGAAGGATCAGGGGTGCCAACCTTAGGAAAATCCTGGCACAGAGAGAGACACCTCAGGGATTAAATGAAACTCTGAACTTTTCTCCATGCTTGTAGAATTCTTGTGTGCATGTGCCCTCCACAATTGTCTCATACTGTATCTTTCTATTTAATATGATATATTATATTCTACAATTGTCATATGTTTTTTACAATAGTGCCTTGCTGTAAGCATTCCTGTCTGGGACCTGTCTCCATATACTAATTAATGGTGATTTTGATCCAATGGATATTATGGATATCATATGGATCCAGCTCTTTGCCTGCTTATTGTGGATACATCATATTATTTATGGACTTGCCCCTATTTAGGGCTAATACTTGCCTTTGTTGTATTTAATATATATGATGTACTTCTTAAGAACCAACCTAATGGATGTGCGTATGCGTCCCTTCTGGCTATCTCTCTTCCCCTCTGTCGCTGTCTGGTGGTCTTGTGCGCTTGTCCGAGTGCCATAGCAACTTGTCTCTGACCCTGTACATGTGGCGCCCTGGACAAGCCAGGACGTCACAGGTACTGCAACAACGCACCCCACACCCCGGCTAGGCACACCAAAGTCAGACAAAAATCCTTGTTGCCTCCCTCCAGGGGCTGATGTCCACACCAGGTGGGGTGGAGCTAGGCAGTTGGCTCCACCCACCGAGGAGTTCACAGGCCTGGAGGCAGGAAAAGTGACAGTTCAGTTAGGGAAGTGGAAGAGAGAGGAGTGAAGTGGTAGTGGAGCAGACTGACCGTGTCCGGGTGCGTGACCCGGGCACATACAGCAAGGTTGGCAGACGGTGGTGACCGTCTGCAGGAGAGGCTGATTGACGTGAACCGTAAGGACCGGGGACGGGCGGTGGCCCACCGGTACCGGATCGGAGAGCAAAGAGAAGCCAGCACCATTCGGCAGGGCCTACGGACCCCGACCAGGCTTGGAGTCGCCTCAAAACCGCTCAAATCCGTTAGCGAAGGGAACCTCCGGGGTTTCCCAGCAGTCAAGACCCAATTGAAGGCAACCGCTCAAACCGTGAAGGGAAATACAGTCACCGCCAAGGCTACAGTTCCCAGGGCCAGAGCCTGCGGGCAAAAGGGGCTCCCTCAGCATCCATCCAAGCTGGGGAGAGGGTTACCGGTGGGAAGCCACCAGAACCGAGAACATAACACAGGTGCGGGGAAAGGCAGTCACCGCCAACCTACCGGGAGAAGAACCACCGCAGCCGTCTGTGGGACCCGTCCATCCAGCCGTTTGTTTTACCGGAGACTTTGCATTCATTATTGGCTGAGTGAGTACCACTGTGCCGTGCGGCACTGCGCTGCCCCCGCGACCCTGCACCTCACCAGGTCCCGTAACCCACCTGCCATTCCTCCCTCACCGGGCCCCGGGACAACCAACCCTGCTACTCACGGAGGGGAAGAACAACATCTAAGCTGCTCCCTGTCATCGCTCCCGGGATCCCCGTCCAGAGCAGCGGTGGTGTCACAACCTCACCACAACCGTGGGTGGCATCACGGACAATACATCCCCAAAACCAATCCCCCCTTTTCACTCACGGGCGAGGAGCGCTGCTCGAGTCCCCGGGTCCGGCCCACCACTCGAGCCACCGACCGAGCAGCAAGCGAAGCAGCCGGACCCGAGCGTGGTGAGCGCAGCGTCCCTTCCCCGCCCGCGACAACTTGGCGTCACGAACAGGATCTTACCGCTCTGCCGTCTGGTAGAGGTGCGCCTTGTGACCGCCTGAGGTGTCTGGCCGAAAATTTTGAGAAGCCGCCATTTTGGGTGCGAAAAATCCCCGCTCGAGCGTCTCCTCGAGCAGTGGAGGCGCGAAAGCCGAAACCCCGCCCCTGTAGAGGAGGAGCCAGAAAAAGACTAAGGGGTAAGGGGGCACAGAATGGCGGCCGGCCGCATATGAACCGCGGCTATAGAAGCAGGGACGCCAGGACTCTGCGATCTGCTGGTTCCTGGAAAGTACCGCTACCACCATGTCCGCCCCGTCCAGCTACGCAGAGGTTACGGAGCCGGTGCCCGGAACAGCGGCGTGGCTCAGGGCCCGAATGGCGGGGATCTGCCGGCGCTACCGGAGTCAGATATGTCTGCTGATGGAGCAGTGGACCGCGGAGGTGGAGGAGGTAGCTGCGGTCGCCCGGGTATACGGAATGGAGGCCATGATGGAGGAGCTGGTGAGTGACCCACGCCCTTGTGTCCCCGAGGGACCGGCCGTTGCGGCTGAGGGACCCGGTCTACCTCTGGCCCCCATGCCGCCTCCGTCTTCCCTGCACGTGCACCCCGCTGCTGCTGGTCCATCTAACGTACACCCCCTCGTAACAGTAGCCGAAAGATTGGTGAGCCCGGAGACTGCGGCAGCTGGCGGCAACCCGCCTGGCGCAGGGACAGATGATGGTGACTCCGGACCTGACACAGAGCCTGTTTCGGAGGAGGACGAGGGAGTCGTCGCCCTGTATGGCACGGAGGCCACTTACATCCCCCGGAGCGGAAATAATGGATACCGGGCGGCCCTTCCTCGTCGCGCCTACTATGCGCTGGAGGGGCTGGTACCTGTGTTCTTCCACCCAGGGTCGGGTGAGGAGGACGAAGGTGAGCAGTAATGGCAGCGGTCCCCCGCCGCAAGTTGTCCCCTTTGGGACCACCGGCACCGTTTGAATAAGTTAAATGATAAGATTGAATCAACCGAACTGTAATCTGATTGGGACCGTGATTAAACTGGCCGTTGCCGGCATGTTGTCCCCGTAGGGACTTTCTGCAACCGCTGCGTAAGGAACTGCTTACAGACAAGCCCGAGAACTTGCAGGGCAACCACAAACTTGTGGGATGTAAATATTTGGCTTAAACCGTTGCCGCCTCCGGAGAGGCAGATTGGAGGAAGGGCCCGCAGCAGAGTAGGCTGGGGCCCGGCCACCACCTGAACCGGTGGTGATCCTCCGGGGGTCAGGGGTTCCCATGGACATGGGACCCCTGAAAGAGACCGTACCTGCTCGGGCAGCTTGGTTCTGGACTGGGGTCAAGGGGTGCTGCCCGCTTCTTAGGGGCAGCATCAGGGCCAGGTTGTTTGGGTGGGAGAAGAGCGGAAGCCGTACCATTTAATAAATATATGCCGTTAGAAACGTTTAAGAATGTGCCTCCCGTTGTGGGAAGTTTGACTAAAAATGCTTGTGTTTTAAATGATGTTTTTACTCTTTTGCAGTTAACAAAAAAAAATAAAACCGGTGATGGACGGGCAGCCAGCGGACGGTCTGCATTTTACTAAGGAGGAATGTGGCGCCCTGGACAAGCCAGGACGTCACAGGTACTGCAACAACACACCCCACACCCCGGCTAGGCACACCAAAGTCAGACAAAAATCCTTGTTGCCTCCCTCCAGGGGCTGATGTCCACACCAGGTGGGGTGGAGCCAGGCGGTTGGCTCCACCCACCGAGGAGTTCACAGGCCTGGAGGCGGGAAAAGTGACAGTTCAGTTAGGGAAGTGGAAGAGAGAGGAGTGAAGTGGTAGTGGAGCAGACTGACTGTGTCCGGGTGCGTGGCCCGGGCACATACAGCAAAGTTGGCAGACGGTGGTGACTGTCTGCAGGAGAGGCTGATTGACGTGAACCGTAAGGACCGGGGACGGGCGGTGGCCCGCCGGTACCGGATCGGAGAGCGAAGAGAGGCCAGCACCATTCGGCAGGGCCTACGGACCCCGACCAGGCTTGGAGTCGCCGCAAAACCGGTCAAATCCGTTAGCGAAGGGAACCTCCGGGGTTTCCCAGCAGTCAAGACACGATTGAAGGCAACCGCTCAAACCGTGAAGGGAAATACAGTGACCGCCAAGGCTACAGTTCCCAGGGCCAGAGCCTGCAGGCAAAAGGGGTTCCCTCAGCATCCATCCAAGCTGGGGAGCGGTTTACCGGTGGGAAGCCACCGGAACCGAGAACATAACACAGGTGCAGGGAAAGGCAGTCACCGCCAACCTACCGGGAGAAGAACCACCGCAGCCGTCTGTGGGACCCGTCCATCCAGCCGTTTGTTTTACCGGAGACTTTGCATTCATTATTGGCTGAGTGAGTACCACTGTGCCGTGCGGCACCGCGCTGCCCCCACGACCCTGCACCTCACCAGGTCCCGTAACCCACCTGCCATTCCTCCCTCACCGGGCCCCGGGACAACCAACCCCCCTACCCACGGAGGGGAAGAGCAACATCTAAGCTGCTCCCTGTCATCGCTCCCGGGATCCCCGTCAAGAGCAGCGGTTGTGTCACAACCTCACCACAACCGTGGGTGGCGTCACGGACAATACATCCCCAAAACCAATCCCCCCTTTTCACTCACGGGCGAGGAGCGCCGCTCGAGTCCCCGGGATCTGGCCCACCGCTCGAGCAACTGACCGAGCAGCAAGCGAAGCAGCCGCAACCGTGCCGGACCCGAGCGTGGTGAGCGCAGCGTCCCCTCCCCGCCCGCGACATACATAGTGCTAGTGTTATGACAACGCAAGCGGAATGGACAGATTGATTTCAGATGGTGTACAGGTGCCACTATATCCACCTTGATTGGTTCTCGCAGCCCAGGTGACCACTACCTCTTACTCTAAAAAGGTCCTGGCATGTGTACCTTTCAGTCCTTTGATGAAGCGAGCAATTTCTCACGAAACACGCATTGAGGCGTTCTCATGGGATTTCCTCTGACCCTGTTATGCTTGCCGGACGAGCAATGTTGTTTAGCAAACCCACTGGGCCACAGCACACATAAAACCCAGAGGGGCTTGACTACAGACCTGAGCCTGGTCTTCTCCAGTGCTTCTCATGGTGAGGGTGTTACGCTTCAGGTATGAGTCTGGGTGCCACTCGGGAAGACTGGTGCTGCATCGGCTGGCCCCAGGGGTATGGGAGCGGCAGTCTCTGGCAGTAGGTTACAGCAGCAGCAGGTGTCGAGATTCCATCCAGGATGGATGGACGGATGGATGGTACAGCAGCTGTGACCGGCATGGATACTTGCAGAGGCGGGTATCGTGTAAGCTGGTCGGCGTAGATGGTAGCGACAGCAGTGGAACAGCATGGTAGTACAGCACTGAAATATAAAGATGTATCAGCAGCAGCAGACAGCACAATATCATCAGCTGCAGTGCTAAGGGCCCTGATAACTAGCAATGACTAACTCATTGCCCAGGCACCAGTGATAAGGCTGAGGCTGGAGGCCTGGAAGATGTACAGATGTTCTGGGAGACAGCAGCATGGGACAGGGACGGGACCACCACCGCAGGACTCCTGGACAGGTGAGGAAACCGACGTCCTTGCTGGGGAAGGGGAGCAGGAGAGTGCGAGGATGTCGGCATGGGCGTTACAGTACCCCCCTTCCTTACGCCCCCCACCCACCCCCTTTTAGGGTATTTGTTAAGGAGAAGAGGGAAATTAATATTCTCCCTTGGCTGCCATGACCTCTCAAAAAAGAACAACCAATTGAGATATAACCAAGGGGTTAACCAAGAAGACCAAAAGAAAAACCCCTAAAAAATTACTTTATCATTATTGTCTTAAAATCAGAAATTCCCCCCAAAAAGCGTGATTATATAAAGTCATTAACACGGTGCAATGATTAAGGATTGGGAATGGCCAAAAACCCTATCAGTTTCCCTTCCTTGCCACGGAGGTTGGCACTCTAAATTTAGCGCAATGGCGCCCCCGCTCACCGACGGCTTGCCCTTATAGTCTGAGGTGCAGCTAGTCTGGAAATTCGGGAGTAACAACACACATAACAATCTATGCACACCTACATGTCCTTAAAAATATAAAATGACTTAGCACTGTCACAAGGGTAAAAATATCCCAGACAGTTAGATCCCCCTATTTTCTATAATATAATACTAGAAAAATAGGTTTGATCTCTCAGCTTAAATAACCTGATGTTATACTTATTAAAAAAATAAATTGTCAAGTGCCTCCAAAGTATATATAAAGTGCTAAATACCTCCAAGTACTGTGTAACACAAGGAGTAAACACAAACACTGCTGTAAACCTAGACTGTTATTGTGCAAACTGGCCAAGCAATATATCAATGTAAGCAAGGACTCTCTTTGCTAATAACCTGGTTTTTCATTATCACACCAGCAGAAAAAGGTACCAAAAGATATGTAAACATAGTCAAACCTATTTTCTAGTATTATCTTATAGAAAATAGGGGGATCTAACTGTCTGGGATATTTTTACCCTTGTGACAGAGTCATTTTATATTTTTGAGGACATGTAGGTGTGCATAGATTATGTGTGTTGTCACTCCCGAATTTCCAGACAAGCTGCACCTCAGACTAGAACAGGGATATAAGAGCAAGCTGTCGGTAAGCGGGGGCGCCATTGCGCTAAATGTAGAGTGCCAACCTCCGCGGCAAGGAAGGTAAACTGATAGGGCTTTTCACCATTCCGAATCTTTAATCATTGGACCGTGTCTATGACTTTATATAATCACGTTTTTTGGGGGGGATTTCTGATTTTAAGACAATAATAATAAGGTGATTTTTTTAGGGATTTTTCTTTTGGTCTTCCTGCAATGACCTCTCCTCAGGACCAAACCCCTTCCAGAGGCTAAGAGGTACCTGGATCCCTGTGATAACGGCTCAGGATGACAGGTTTGAGGAGGGACACATGGAAAGAGTTGGGGATGCATAGAGAAGCCAGGAGCTTCAGTTTGTAGTCTGGAGCACCTCAATGGGACTCAACTTGTAGGATGGTAACTTGAAGTGGACGTATCCGGAAGAGAGACATACCTTGTCTCCGGGCTGGAACGAAGAAGGATGTAGGTGTCTCTTGTCTTCATGCCTCTTCATATGAATGGAGGACTGCTCCAGGGAGGACTTGGTCTCCACCCTGATGTCGGAGAACGTCTTAACGAGAGAAACAGCTTGCCAAAGGTGAGTGCCACTGGGAATGGGATTCTGGGTCGCTGTCCATACAGAATCTGAAAAGGAGGCTTGGCGGCGGACTTACTTAGGTGGTTTTATATACGAGAACTCCACACAAGGGAGGAGCTTGACCCAGTCACTATGATGCTCATTGACGAAGTGTCACAGAAAGTTCATCATAGTCTGGTTCACCCGTTCCACTTGGCTATTGGACTGCGGATTGTAGTCTGCCGAGAAGTCCAAAGTGACATCCAACAGCTTGGAGGTGGCCTTCCAGAATCTAGATATGAACTGGACTCCTCTGTCGGACACAATGAGGAGTGGTAGACCGTGCAGCAGAAAGATGAGCTGCATGAAGTGCTCAGCAAGCACTGGCGAAGAAGGCAAACCGGTCAGCAGGGTAAAATGGGCCATTTTAGAGAATCTGTCCACCACCACTAAGTTGACGGTGCAACCGGAGGACTTCAGTAGATCTGTGATAAAGTCCATCCCGATGTGATATGCTATCAGGGGGTAGATGGCACCGGAAAAGGGAGCAGTGGATCAGCAGGAAGCTTCTTCAGTGTCTTCTTATGGGCACTCGAAGGACAGGCCAACACAAATTCCAGGACATCTTGTCGCAGTGTAGGCCACCAGTAGCACTACAACGTCAGCTGCAATGACTTCTGTCCAGTATGACTGGCCAGCCAAAAGGAATGACCCCACTGAATAACTCGCTCCCTGTCTGCTTCAGCAACATCTTGCCGGGAGGAACCTGGAAAATGTCTATAGGAGCCATGTCACCATCCTGGATGGCTCAATTATGTGTTGAGGCTCCTCCTCCTGATCGGCTGACAGAAATGATCGCAACAGCGCATCAACCTTGATGTTCATTTCTGCAGGGCGGAAATGCAGCACAAAGTCGAAGCGAGTGAACAAAAGCGACCACCGGGCTTGACGAGGATTCATCCCCTGAGCTGACTGTAGGTAAGCAAAGTTCTTGTGTTAGGCGTAAATGATTACAGGGTGCACTGCTCCTTCCAACACATAACACCAGAGCCATCTTGAGGGCCAACAGCTCCCAATCGCCAATTGAGTAGTTGCACTTGGCTGGAGAGAAAGCCCTGGAAAAGAAACCGCAGGTTAAATAGCACTTCTGTGTGAGAACTGCATCGGCAACAGAAGACGAAGCATCCACTTCGAGGGTAAACTGCTGATTAGAATCAGGTCTATGTAGCGTCAAAGCTAAGTAAGGCCTGTTTGAGGGAAATAAAGGTGTTTTCTGCCTCAGGAGTCCAAGCTTTCAGATTCGCCCCTTTGCGGGTCAAGACTGAGATGGGAAGAGCCAGTGACGAGAATCACGGGATAAACTGCCTGTAGTAATTGGCAAACCCAAAGAACCGCCGGATCAGACTGTCAGGACGTGGCCACTTCAGTACTGCTAACAACTTGCTGGATCCATCCTCAGGCCGGTCACTGAGATGATGTAACCTAAGAAAAGCAGGGATGATTTCTCAAACAGGTGCTTTTCGTATTTGGCATATACATGGTTCTCCCTTAACCTCTGCAGAACCTGCTGAACGTTTCTTCTGTGCGTAAGAAAGTCCAGTGAGAATACAAGAATGTCGTCCAAGTACACCACTACACATGTGTATAGCAGATCTCGAAAGATATCGTTGATGAATTCCTGAAAGACTGTCGGGGCATTGCTGAGCCCAAATGGCATTACCCGATACTCATAGTGGCTGTCATGGGTGTTGAAGGCAGTCTTCCATTCATCGCCCAACCATATCCTAACCAGATTGTACGCACCAAAGAGGTCAAGCTTGGAGAAGATCCTAAATCCTCGGAGTCGGTCGAACAATTCTGGTATGAGCAGCAGCGATTATTTGTTCTTGACTGTGATTTGATTGAGACCTCTGTAGTCTATATATGGTCAAAGAGACCTGTCCTTTTTTCACAAAGGAGAAACCGGCTCCGGCCGTTGAGGAAGTGTATTGAATGAAACCTCTTGCCATATTGTACTTTATGTATTCGGACATCACCTGGGTCTCGGCCTGAGACGGGATACATACAACCACGAGGAGGGGTTGACCCAGGGAGTAGGTCAATCGGACAGTGGTATTGTCTATGTGGCGGCTGGGTTTTGGCCTCTTTTTTGTCAAAGACATCTGCATAGGCCCAGTATGCAGACAGCAGACCTGGAAGATTAGAGGGCTTCATGGGTGGTCAAGGAGATTGTACATGAACAAGACAGCTTTTATGGCAAGTGTTACCCCACCTGAGCAGATCTCCAGTCCAGAAGTGGTTCGTGCTTCCGAATCCACAGTAGACCCAGCAACAGCGGATGCGACATTCCTGAAAGGACGTGAAAGGTGATCTTCTCCATATGCAGCACTCCTACTCATAGGACAGCGTCTTCTGTAACAAACTGGATGACCTCGGGCAGAGGCTTTTTGTTCACCGACAGCACTGGAACAGGACTTTGCAGCTGATGAACAGGAATCCAATACCGATCCACTATACTCAGTTGTATGAAATTCCCATCAGCACAGAAGGGCCACCTCAGAGAACCAGAAGTCACTGGTTACGGACACAGTCAAATATAGAGGTGCAGAGGACTTGCCATCACGTAGAGTAGCCTCTCCTACTGACCCTAGGCAAGAAATTTTCCCGGCTTCTTGGGACAAAAGCAGATTAGGTGCGCGGAGCTTCAACAATAGTAGCACCTCCCATTGGTACGACGAATGTCCTGGCGATAGCAGACAGACCACACTTGATCAATCTCCATTGGCTCTGGGACTGTAGGTATGGAGGCCACACTGGCACGAGGAACCAAGCACCTCAGAACAGAGGGTACTGGGTGTGATGACCTCCTTTCACGGGCTTTCTCATGAGCACATTACAGAAAGCACAGGTCAATCTGAATGGCTAGGCTAATCAGGTCATCCAGAAAGAAGAATAAAGCACGACTGTAACGATAGTCCTGGGAGTGGACTCACTGGACTGGGCACTGGACTCTCCTGAGGTGCCGCCTTGAGCGAATCCCTATACAGGGACGTCGGGCGTAACCCCAGAGGGTCTAGATGCACGGAAGCCGGGATCAGCAGGATTCACAGGAAAGAGTTTTATAGAGTCTGTGGTAGATACAGGATCAGATCTGAACCAGGTACAGGTTAACGGCATCAGGCTGAAGGCCAGAATCGGAGACTGGTGCAGGTTAACGGGATCAGGCTGAAGTCCAGAACCGGAGACTGGTGCAGGTTACAGGGATCAGGCTGGAGTGTGTGCTCAGAAAGGTACTCAGGATCTGTAAGCAAAGACAGTGTTACACCAAGCATAGGCATAGAGAGACCTGAACAACTGGTACAAGAGACAAGCTACAGGGACACGTTGAACAAGCACTGGCCATGGGGAACAGGAAGTCTTAAATACCCAAGGTATTTAGTAGTCAGATCCTGGACAGCTGTGCTGGCCCTTTAAGTCTAGGAGAGTGCACACGCATGCCCTCTAGTGTGCATGTGTGACGCCCTTAACCCGTGGTGGGTGGCGCAGTCGGATCGGGAGCGTGACAATGACCAGCTAACTCGTCCCTTGATTTTACCAGTTAGGCCTCACCAGAATGCTCCGATGAATGACTCATTGGTCCACTGCAGCTCAGACAATAAGGTGTGGAATCTTATGGCTTACGGTGAAATCCCCTTGTTGCAGGTCAAACAGTGCTTCTGTAGCAGATGCAATGTGGCCAGGTTCATCAAATATTTCCTGGAAAGTCTCCAGGAAGATAGACAGGTTGGAGACTAGTGAATCAAGCCTCTCCAGAAACGAACTGATCTAGTCCAAAGCTTCGCCCTCTAGGTAAGAGGCCAGGAAAGCCACTTTGGTGGCATCTGTGGGATACTGCTGCGGCAGGAGACGGAAGTGCAACTGGCACTATTAAGAAACCCTTAACAAAGCTTCGGATCCCCTCGGTACCGTGGATGTCTGCTGAGACGAATGAGGAAGACTGCCGACTGGAAGAGAGGACGGCACAGAAGGCTCCAAAACTGGAGTAGCAGCTTGGCTGGAAGCATTCTGCTTGGATGTCTGCCGTTCGTCCATGGAAGCTAAATACTCCAGCACCCGACCTTGTATACCTTCCTGATGAGTAAGTTCTTGTTAGACGCTGGTAAGCTGAGTGTTGTTGGTTGCAAGATCTGTCAACTGCAGAGAGGTCAGCCATGTGTCCATAGCCTGCAGACTGGTCATGAGATGGTGTTGTTCCTCCTGCAAATGAGCAAGTTCTCACTGAGCCGAGAATGCAGGGCCAGCATGGTTCATGTCCTGGGAAAACTGTTATGCTCGCCCGCAGAGCAGAGATATTTAGAAAAGCCACTGAGCCACAGCACACAGAAAAACTAAAGGGGCTTGACTATGGACCTGAGCCTGGTCTTCTCCAGAGCCCCTCATGGTGAGGGTGTTACACTGCAGGTATGTGTGCGGGTGACACTCAGGAAGACTGGTGCTGCTTCAGCTGCCCCCAGGGGTAAACGAGCAACAGTCTCTGGCAGTAGGTTAGAGCAGCAGCAGGTGTTGAGATTCTGTCTGGGATGGATGGACGGATTGATAGTACAGCAGCTGCGACTGACATGGATACTTGAGGAGACGGGTATCGTGTAAGCTGGACGGCGTGGATGGTAGCGGCAGCAGTGGAACAGCAAGGAAGCACAGCACTACAATATAAAGAAGTGTGAGCAGCAGCAGACAGCACAATATCAGCAGCAGCGCTAAGGGACCTGAGAACTAGCAATGACTCCAAGGGGTACTTTGCACATTACAACATCGCAGGTGCGATGTCGGTGGGGTCAAATCGAAAGTGACGCACATCCGGCGTCACTGTCGACATCGCAGTATGTGAATCCTTTTACATACGATTAACGAGCGCAAAAGCGTCGTTATCGTATGATCGGTGTAGGGTCCGACATTTTCATAATTTTGCAGCAGCGACGGTATGATGTTGTTCCTCGTTCCTGCGGCAGCACACATCGCTGTGTATGATGCCGTAGGAGCGAGGAACATCACCTTACCTGCGTCCCGGCTGCAATGAGAAGGAAGGAGGTGGGCGGGATGTTTACGTCCTGTTCATCGCCACCCCTCCGCTCCTATTGGCCGCCTGCCTTGTGACGTCGCTGTGACCTCGCACGACCCGTCCCCTTAGGAAGGAGGCGGTTCGCCTGGCAGAGCGACGTCGCAGGGCAGGTAAGTGCATGTGAAGCTGCCGTAGCGATAATGTTCGCTATGGCAGCAATCACAAGATATCGCTGCTTCGACGGGGGCGGGGACTATCGCGCTCGACATCGCAACATCGGCTTGCAATGTCGCAACGTGCAAAGTACCCCTAACTTATTGCGGCTAACAATCAAGGATAGAGGACAAATCCCAATTGAAATTAACAAAAACAAAAAATCCTAAAAGTTGCAAATTAAAGTATAATATTAAAAACTCAATATGTGGATGTGAGAAAAGCACTCCAAAACAATAGAGTGGACCAAAAAAAGTGAAATAAGCAAGGATCTAGGTAAACCTAAAGGGCCCTGCCGTTGCCCATACAGTCTCACCCTACCTTGCTGCGGAGGTTGGCACCCTAATAAAATGCAAATAGTGCCCCTGCTCACCGATGACTCACCCTTAAGGACCCTGATGAGTCCCTAAACTAGATCCTATCATAAATTATGCAGAAATACAAAGTCTGATCAAATAGGTTTTAAATAACCAAGCTCAAAAGGTAATAACCACGAAGGTATCTACTAATAATATGCCATGCTGAATCCTGATAGATACCTCATGAAACAGCAAATCAAACTGCGAGGGCTACTGGTGTGCACCACAACGCCCCACGTAAATGAAAGAAAGGACCCACAATTACAGGTTACAAAAACAAGCAAAAGATCAAACAAAAAAATAAAGATAAAAACACTTCCCTTATACATGTCATTATTCACAAGACGGCCTCAACGCGTTTCCCCTGTTTCAGGTTCATCAGGAGGCCTGATTGGGGTATAGATGTCCCTAAATGGTGTGGATACACTGAAAACGCAAACCTATTTGATCAGACATTGTATTTGTGGATAATTTATGATAGGATCTAGTTTAGGGACTCATTAGGGTCTTTAAGGGTGAGTCATCATTGAGCGGAGGCACCATTTGCGTTTTATTAGGGTACAAACCTCCACGGTAAGGTAGGGTGAGACCGTAGTGGCAATAGCAGGGCCATTTAGAGTTACCTAGATCCATGCCTATCTCGCTTATTTTTCTCCTCTATTATTTTGGAGTGCTTTTCTCACATCCACATAGTGAGTTTTTAATATTATACTTAATAACATTTGCAACTTTTAGGAATTTTGTTTTTTGTTAATTTCTAACTGATTGCCCAGGCACCAGTAAAAGGCAGAGGTGCTTTAAGTACCTGCGACCTCCCAGCTGACCTTGGAGGTACTTCTGAGATATGAGGATATTGGCTCTTTAAGAAATTGGTCGTCTGGATAGGGGAGAAAACCAATGTCCTCGCCAGGGGAGGGGAGCAGAAGAGTGTGAGGATGCCGCCATGGATGTTACAAGCACCAATTATATACTGCAGTATTTCCAGGTAATATAATACCCTTAATATATGGGCACCCCACTGGTTCAATTTTTGGCTGTATCTTGAATCTAAACTTTTGATATTGCCTAGGAGCATATGGTTTGCTCCAAGTGCTGATGCACTAGTCACTTTATATTTGGTATTAGCTTTGTGTATTATATTTCTGTGGTTTAAAGGGAACCTGTCAGCAGAAATTTCGCACTAAACCTAAAAGATTCCCCTTCTGCAGCTCCTGGGCTGCATTCTAGAAAGGTTCCTGTTGTTATTGTGCCCCCTTTGAGACCTAAATAAATACTTTATAAAGTCTTACCTTTTTGTATGCAAATCTTTTTTTATGGTCACAGGGGCGGGCTGTCTTGCGTCCGTTATTCTCCCTCCTGCCACTTTACGCCGTCCCCCATTGCTCATTTCCATACCTGAGGACGCCGCCCAGTGCTCCCTAGGTCTCGCGCATGCCCAGTGGCACTATCGCGGGACAGCACTGTGTAAAGTGTGACCACTGGTGAGGTGATTGCGCAGGCGTGAGATTATGGGCGGCGCTGTGATTGTCATCAGCAGCGTCATCCAAGTACCCGCCCATAATCTTGTGTCCGCGCTTTTCACTCTGCCTCCACCGTTATGCGGTTATGATCGGTGGTATGCTGCTCCTCACATCTATTTCCTGCTCCAGGGAAAGATGGGTAATAGGTGACGTGGGTTCATATGGCCAGCGCTTGCGCATAACGGTGGAGGCAGAGTGAAAAGCGCGGGCAGGAGATTATGGGCGGGTACTTGGATGACGCTGCTGATGACAATCACAGCGCCGCCCATAATTTCACTCCCTGCGCAATCACGTCACCAGCGGACACACTGCGCACAGTCCCGCGAGAGTGGCACTGGGCATGCGCGAGACCATGGGAGCACTGGGCGGCGTCCTCATGTATGGAAATGAGCAATGGGGGACGGCGTACAGCATCAGGAGGGAGAATAACGGACGCAAGACAGCCCGCCCCCGTGACCATAAAAAAAAAGATTTGGATACAAAAAGGTAAGACTTTATAAAGTATTTATTTAGGTCTCAAAGGGGGCACAATAACAACAGGAACCTTTCTAGAAAGCAGCCCAGGAGCTGCAGAAGGGGAATCTTTTAGGTTTATTGCGAAATTTCTGCTGACAGGTTCCCTTTAACTACTGTATACTTACATATGTTTACATGCCAAATACTGTATGTGATCAATTCATTTTATACTGCATATCAAGTGTGATCTCGAACCATGGCATTTACATTTACTGTTGTCTGTTTTTCTATATCTTATTTTTTAATATGTTTAATAAAATTTGTATTTTTTTATGGTGTTTAGTCCATTTTGTTCTCTCCTTAATATAATTCTATTTGTGGATATATGCATTTTCGTCAGATTGGGAATTATGTAACGTTATTCCATGGCTAACACTCATTATACTTTTGTTTAAATGGAATTTGTGTATTTATTGTTTCCATCCTGTAGTAATGTGCCCATCCTTGTTCCCATACTGTAGTAATAAGAAACAGAAAGCAATGTTGTCAGCTCACCTCCTCTGGTTCTCTGGCATCCTAGTGGCAGCCTGGACTTCGTTTGGCCAACCGTATGAAGACAAGCAAGAAAATAGATGTGGCGCTTGTAAGAAACCAGCTTGAAGTAGTTCAATAAAATATCCAAAATTTATTTAGAAACGTTGCAAGTAAAAATATAGGACAGTCATGACTACCCCCTTGTAGAACTAGATGGTGAGTGGGGACAATGCGTTTCTCCAATCTCTTGGGCTTAATCATGTACATGATTAAGGCCAAGAGATTGGCAGAATCGTGTTGTCCCCACTGACCATCTAGTCCTACAAGGGGGTAGTTATGACTGTCCTGTATTTTTACTTGCAACATTTCTAAATAAATTTGGATATTTTACATGAACTATTCAAGCTGGTTCCTTACAAGCGCTGGATCTATTTTCTTGCTTGTCATTCTGTAGTAATGTGCACATCCTTGTCCCCATCCTGTAGTAACGTGCCCCAGCCTTGTCACCATCCTGTAGTAATGTGCCCATCATGTAGTAATGTGCTCATCCTTGTCCTCTTTTACTAAAGTGCACCATACTTGAGCCCATCTTGTAGTAAAGTGCCCACCTTGTAGTAATGCAGCCCTCCTTTTCCCCATTCTGTATTAATGTGTCCCTCCTTTTCCCCATTATGTATTAATGTGCCCATCCTTGTCCCCATCCTGTAGTAATGTGCCCTTCCTTGTCACCATCCTGTAGTAATGTGCCCATCCTGTAATAATGTGCTCCATCCTGTAGTAATGTGCCCCATCTTGTAGTAATGTGCCCCATCCTTGTCTCCATCCTGTAGTAATGTACCCATCCTTGTCCCCTTTTACAAATGTGCCCCATCCTTGAGCCCATCCTTTAGTAAAGTGTCCATCCTGTGGTAATGTGCCCCATCTTTGTGCCCATCCTGTAGTAATGTGCCCTCTCCTTGACCCCATCCTGTAGAAATGTGCCTATCCTGTAGTAATGTGCCCCCTCTTTGTCCCCTTTTATTAATGTTCCCCATCCTTGTCCCAATTTTGTAGTATTGTGCCCATCCTGTGGTAATGTGCCCAACCTTGTCCCCTTTTACTAATATGCCCCATCCTTGAGCCCATCCTTTAGTAAAGTGTCCATCCTGGCTTAATGTGCCCCCTCTTTTTCCCCATTCTGTAGTAATGTGCCCATCCTTGTCCCCATCCTGTATTAATGTGCCCCATCCTTGTCCCCCTACTGTAGTAATATGCCCATCCTGTAGTAATGGTCCCCATCCTGCAGTAATGTGCCCATCCTCTAGTAATGTTCCCCATCCTTGTGCCCATCCTTGTCCCCTTTTACAAATGTGCCCCATTTTTGTCCCCATTGTGTAGTAATGTGCCCATCCTGTAGTAATGTGCCCAGTCTCGTCCCCTTTAACTAATGTGCCCCAAACATGTGCTCATCCTGTATTATTAAACTTGTTCCCTTTTATAATTTGTCTCATCCTTGAGCCCATCTTGTAGTAATGTGTCCATCCTGTAGTATTGTGCCCTCACCTTGACCTCAACTTGTAGTAATATGACCATTGTGTAGTAATGTGCTCCCTCCTTGTCCCCCTTTACTAATCTGCCCCATCCTTGTCCCATTCCTGTAGTATTGTGCCCATCCTGTAGTAATGTGCCCAACCGTGTTCCCTTTTACTAATGTGCCCCGTCCTTGAGCCCATTCTGTAGCAAGGTGCCCATCCTGTAGTATTGTGCCCCCTCCTTGATCCCATTCTGTAGTAATGTGCCCATCCTGTAATAATGTGCCCATTCTGTAGTATTATGCCCATCGTGTAGTAATATGCCCATCCTTGTCCCTTTTTACTAATGTGCCCATCCTTGTTTACTTTTACTATACTGTCCCCTTTACTGATCCTTTTTTTGTAGCAATGCCTCATCCTTGTCTGCTATTGTGCCATTTCATACCTCTCCTCCATTCTCCAACCTGCTTCTTGCAGCCAGCAGGCACGAGCCCCCCTTGATGATCGAGGCAACTGGCGACTGTCAACGCATCATCTGAAATTCAGATGAAAGTTTTGCCGCCGTGCAGTGTCAAGCTCTCTCTGCACTATTCCAATGGCAGCCGCCGGCCAATCAGAGGCAAACAGGTGACGTCATATGCATCAACCTCTTGCCACTTATTGGCCAGCAGCTGCCATTGGAATAGTTATGCAGAGAGAGCTTGACTCTGCTCTGCATCGGTAAAACGTTCATCTGAAATAAAGCAGTGAGCACTGACAGGTGCGACCCTTGCACCAGCCGCGATCGTCAAGGGGGGCACTTGCCTGTGAGCCGCAAGAAGCAGGTGATCGGGTACTGTGACTATTTGGCAGCCTAGAACAACTGTGCTGTACTCGCGTACCTGCTACAACTGATGACGGGTCATGTGACAGAAAGGAAGTTCCAAGTCAGTGGCTGTGATGGTTGGATATGGGGGGAGGTGTATCATGTTGTGTAGATTCATATTTTAAGCTTGGTTCACTGTCCATTATTTGTACTGCTTGTGTGTACATTGTATTGTCTGTAGGTAATCACCCCCTGCAGTGTTCCTGTTCCTAAGTTTGGGGGAAGGGGCCTGAGATTCACCCAACCTCTTTGCTTACCTGGTAGACTCAATCAGTCTGTTGGAGAACTTGAACAGAGAAGGATTAATCCTCTGTGAGAAACTGTGGCTTCTCAGAGAGACCTGTACATTTATCGCTTACCGGACTATATTTGTGTTACAGGACTAATTTTACCCTCTGTTTTGTGGTTTATGTTATGGACCATTTGAGTTGCTTGGAATAATTGCTCTTTGGATTGTACCGCCATCTCTCACTCTGTTAATTGTGTGATATGGGAGAAGGACCCCGTCACAGTGTCGCTAAGCTCATGTGATGTGCCTATTTACATGTGACCCACAACTCTCAGACCGCGGCCCACGAGCCAGCAGCGCCATCATGGTAATGGCGGTGCATGCTAGCTAGGCCATGTTATCGACATTGTTGGTGGTCAGGGGAGACACCAACAGGCTCAGCGCTCCCTGGAACTAAAATTCTGTGAATGTAGGACTATGTATGTATGGACTATACCCATGTTTGCTGACTATATATTGGAAGAAATCCCGAACATTACACAAATTTAGTATATACTAGAACCATACTATATGTGGACATGAGATTGACATGAAAAAGAAGGGATAAGCAAATAATAAATCCACCCCATAGGTTATAAATGGAATGATTCCCTATTGAGTGAATTATATTTTCACACTTTATTTATTTTTTTTAAATGCTACCAAGGATCATACTAAAGATACCCCAGGGCCTATAGTATGATAACCAATAACCATATGTGTGGCCATAATTATTGCAACAATTTGATGTAAACAGTAATAATTGCTATTAATTAAACCTTCAAGGTTGTGGTTAATACCGGCCTAAGAACAATATATGGGCACTTACTAATCAAAAGTAGTCAGATTACTAACCCTCAGATTCAAGGGCAATTTTGGCATAAAAATAAGTAAGTGCTGAAAATTGTGTAATTACTATTGTGTGGTGAATTTGATGTGACTAGCTAATTTAGTTCAATGCCTAGGAACAGTGATCAATATTCTGTGAATTATGTGGTTACTCAAGAAGTAGTGCAATACCCAATATTAATAACTAAAAACCTACTCTTAAGGCCGCTTTACACGCTGCGATATCGTTACCGATATCGGTCCCCATCGGTTGTGCGCCATGGGCAAATTGCTGCCTAATTACCACACTAATTACCTGCATAGCGACGTTGCTGTGACCGGTGAACCGCCTCCTTTCTAAGGGGGCGGTTCATTTGGCGTCACAGCGACGTCACTAAGAGGCGCCCAATAGAAGCGGAGGGGCGGAGATGAGCGGGCCAAACATCCCGCCCACCTCCTTCCTTCCTCATTGCGTGCGGCCGCAGGTAAGGTGAGCTTCCTCGTTCCTGCGGTGTCACGTATAGTGATGTGTGCTGCCGCAGGAACGACGAACTACATCGTACACGCAGCAGCAACGATAATTGAGATTAGGGGGGCATGTCACCGATTAGTGATTTTGCACGTTTTTGCAACGATGCAAAAATCGCTAATAGGTGTCACACGCAACGACATCGCTAAAGCAGCCGGATGTGCGTCACAAATTCCGTGACCCCAACGAAATCGCTTGAGCGATGTCGTAGCGTGTAAAGCGGCCTTTAGGCTATATTAACCTATAAGGAGCCCCTTTAAATCTCAAAAGTTGATTCCCATCAAAAGACCTAATACCTATAATTAAGACACAGGAATCTAAATTGCTTGCAAAAAGTGAAACAATTGTTTTTATTATTAAAACAAAGTGCATTTACATTGTAATTAGTGACATTTCACAAAAGGACCATAGTTTAGTGAAAAAGATGGAGGGAAAATAGTATAGCCACACTAATAGTTCATATGGTGATGCACCCCGAGTAGGCAGAAACCCTTTTAATTTTACCAATTTATTGAATGCCAGTTGAGACCAACCGACTACATTGTCAGGGGAATGCTGTCTATGAGATTAAACCCATGTATTCAGATCTCATCAAACATATGTGCCAACCAACCTGTTGGGGTCGAGTAATAACACTAATTATATGTGGATGTGACCACCCTCAATCCGACAATACAATTGAGAGCTACACACAATCACCCTAAGAAGCATATGCCAAAAGTATACAAAGGGTTAATTTGTTATGGTCTATAGTGACACTATTTATATGTGGATGTAAACACCCTCAATCCTACAGTTAGATTGAGAGCTGCACAAGAACCCCAAGAAGCATATGCCACAGGTAAATAGTGGGTTAATTGGTGTATCACCCCAGAGTTAAAATTACTCCAGGCCACACGTAAGTATATTCTTAAATATCAATAATAAGGTCAGAAGACACATTAACCCTGCAATAAACCTGCAATACAGACGATTTGGTCTTTACCTGAAGTCATATTTAGTGATGGCTAGAGGGTTTCCACGTGGTCGGGGTCCGTCACCAGTGACTCTGCCTCAACGCGCGTTTCACCGCTTCGGTTTCGTCAGGAGGCTTGTGTATTGAAAAGTGATGTCCCCTCTTATAGATCCCCCGATCAGGTACAGGTGTGCACGGACGGTCAGCTGTTATGGACGCGCCCACCGACATGATGCAGATCCCGCGAGCCCGTCGCCAGTCGAGCGCGTCACACGCCGCATGACCGCGTACGTGCGGTCAGCGGTCATGTGACACGGAGCCAGCAAGGAAACCGGATGTGTCATCCGGTCGCCATGCCAACTCACTCAGTCGGCTGACTTGCTCGCGGTGATGTGCAGCGCATGCTGGAGGCGCGTCAGAACCGTCATCCTGCACAACCCGAACCCGGTCGTTCAAGATCCTGATTGTATCATAACCTCACCAATAGTAAGTAACCCATTTTACAGAACGCATCAATACACATATCATGAATTAATGGTCAAGAAATATAAGCATTACTGCTGTAAGGTTTAGAGAGAGAAACAGAAAATTTAGATAGAAATAGAGGGATCACATTACATTATCTATGTAAATCAGATGACATACGTAATATACTAACTAATATTGTAATAAATGTATATAAGCGCATCTGATAATCACTTATACATATATAGAAACTGTAATTTCAGTTATTATATTCCTCTCTTGTTATTTCTTTTCCTTCTCTCATTTCTTGAGTTTGTAATATAGGTTAGTACGTATCCTCCAATGGGGGTCATCATTCCATAGATGGTGAATTATAATGGAACTATATCATATAGGAAGCTATAACGAAAACAGATAATAACAATTAAAAACACATATAAGATGAATAAAATAAAATAAAATTCGCGCTAATCTGATAAATAGGACTTGAAGCTTAGAGACTCATTTAGTCCCTTAGGTGTCATTGTATCCAGGACTACTATCCATTTCGTTTCTTTTTTCAATAGTTCATTCTTGTAATTACCCCCTCTGGAGCCCAGGCTGACATGATCAATGCCTTTTACCTTGAACCCTGTAGGGTTACTCTTATGGTGGAGAAAAAAATGCCGTGGTATTGATTTTAAACCCACTATGTCCTGGCAACCCTTAGCATTGACTATGTCCCTTACGTGTTCCAGGGTTCGCACACGTAATTGCCTTGTAGTCATGCCTATGTATATTTTGTTACACGGACACCAAGCGTAATATATGACCATATCTGTCCTACAGGTAATATTGTGAGTGATGGAGTAATTTTTAGAGGCAGAACTGTCATCGAACGTCATGCTCCTCTGTATATATTTGCACGCAGTGCAGTTCCCACACTGAAAACATCCCCATCTAGGTCCTTTTTGACCCAGTATATTATATGGCGGGGGGACGTAATGACTACGCGTGAGCATGTCTCTCAAATTTTTGGACCTCCGCCAAGTCATTGCTGGGTATGTAGTCAAGTGTTTGGCCAGATCCTTGTCTGCCAGCAAAATTTGCCAATATTTTCTAAAGATACCTCCAATCTCGTTCCATCTATCACTAAAATTAGTGATAAATCTAACTGGTTGGAGGTTCTGTTTTCTTTTATGTGTGACCAATAGATGCTCTCGCTCACTTTTTGCTGCCCTCATGAAGCCCTGTCTGATGTTTTTAGACTTATACCCACGTTCTTCCAGATTGGTCCGTAATCGTTGGGCTTGAATATCAAAATTCTTATCACTCGAACATATTCTCCTCATGCGTAAGAATTGTCCTGTGGGTACCGCTTTGATAGTTTGAGGATGGTGTGAGGACGAGGCGTGCAGAAGTGTGTTAGTCGCCGTTTCTTTCTTAAATACATCCGTGACTATCTGACCGTCCTCACCTCTAATGATTAGAATGTCCAAAAACTCCACTCTTGAATAGTCATATTTGGATGTGAGCCGAATATTATATTCGTTCACATTCAATCTTTTCAAAAAATTCACCAGGGATGTCTCAGGGCCCTGCCATATAAACAGGATATCATCAATATACCGATGCCATGAGACCACTGCATCGAAACCCTCTATATATTGGACAACCTCCCGCTCCCACAGCCCCAGGAAAAGGTTAGCATATGAGGGCGCACACGTCGCCCCCATTGCCACCCCCTGGAGCTGTAGGTAATAACGGTCTTTAAAAATGAAATAGTTATGGGTTAAGATGTAATCCAATAACTCCATAACAAATTCCATAAGTTCTGTGTCCATGTTGGTCATTTGCAGAAAGGTTCTAGACGCAGTGGTCCCATGGCTATGAACAATTGAGGTATATAGCGCCTCAACATCACATGTCACCAGATACATATCTGGCTCAAGTTGAATGTGGTTGAGGCGCCTTAAGACATCTGTTGTGTCCCTGATATATGAAGGCAGGGTCCCGACACATCCCTGGAGAAAAAAATCAATAAATTTACAAGCCTTTTCATTTAGTCCGTTAATTCCCGATACTATGGGGCGACCAGGTGGGTGATCCCTGTTTTTGTGGACTTTAGGAATGACATAAAAGGTTGGAGTCTTGGGGCAATCAACCATGAGTCCATCTCTCATTTTACATGAAATAATACCTTTCCTAAAGCCCGTTTCTATTATGTCATCCAATATCCTTTTGAACTGAACGGTAGGGTTGGCTTCCAATCTCTTATAGCAACTCCTAGTGTTTAGTTGTCGATAAACCTCACATTCATACTGATCTGCAGGCCACACTACAAGGTTCCCCCCCTTGTCGGCGGGTTTTATCACCACCGTTTTCATATTTTTCAACTCTTTTATTGCTCGTCGTTCATTAAAGGTCAAATTATGTTTTTTAATTTTTTCTGGAATGGTATATAATGCCTCTCTTACCACTTTCACGAAGATATCCACATTCGGGCAGAGGCCATGAGGGGGGAAAACTTGTGTTCGGCTGTGCAGATAAGTAGGAAATTTGACAGGTGTAGATGCTTCCACCTCTTGCTGTTCTTCCAGTAAGGATTCCAAATCCGAAAGAGCTTGTTGTTCCCTAAATGTAGAGAATAGACCATTATCATTACTGTTAGCAAAGAATTTTTTGTACCTCAATTTTCTCGCAAACAGCTCTAAGTCCTTAATGATAGTAAAATGATCTAATTTAGCTGTGGGAGAAAAAGTGAGTCCCTTTTCAAGTACACTTATCTGGGATTTAGTGAGTGTTATACTAGAGAGGTTAATTACCTTTAATTTATCCTGTTTTTCTGTGTTCCTCTCTTTTGATTTCTCAGAGTTCTTCCGGAACCACTTGGATTTATGGCATCGGGTGGGGGGCCATGCTCCGATATGTCTCCCCTCCCTTGCCGCTTGGCTAAAAAATGTTCTCCACATGATTCGTCAGAAAAACTTGATGCTAGGGATGATGATCTTGAATTTCTAGCAATCCTCCCTCTCCCACTTGAATTATTGTTATACCAACGGTATATCTTTTTATTTTGGTAATCAGATAAATCACGTTGGTATTTCTTGATTTTCCTATCTTGAACTTCCTTTTCACATTTATTAATTTCGGATTCAAGCTCTTTATCGAATTTGGAATGCTCCTCTGGAGATAGGCTTTCCTGAATTTGGATCTTATAGTTATCCAGGTCCTTCTCAACTGAGTCAATGGCTTTTTTATCTAATCCTATAAGTAACTCTATAAGAGTGCGAGAGCATCTAGTCAATGCCTCCTCCCACCGTTCAATAAACAGGGAGTCAGAAATTACTGCTGTAGGAAATTTTTGTATACGCAGTCCACGTGGGACTATATTTTTTTGCAGATATGTTTCTAAGGACACCTTGTTCCACCATACGCGAGTGCGACGCTTAAGAGAGTCCTTGATTTTGAGTTTCAAGTCCCTTATATCAGGTACATCACTTTCTGTGGCACTCCCTTCACCAAACAGTGTGCCTATTTGTGAGATCCACGTTTTGTCACGTTTTTTGTAATCCATGTAGCCACTGGCTGAGGCATCTGAAATAACAGAACAATGTTATATTAACCTATAAGGAGCCCCTTTAAATCTCAAAAGTTGATTCCCATCAAAAGACCTAATACCTATAATTAAGACACAGGAATCTAAATTGCTTGCAAAAAGTGAAACAATTGTTTTTATTATTAAAACAAAGTGCATTTACATTGTAATTAGTGACATTTCACAAAAGGACCATAGTTTAGTGAAAAAGATGGAGGGAAAATAGTATAGCCACACTAATAGTTCATATGGTGATGCACCCCGAGTAGGCAGAAACCCTTTTAATTTTACCAATTTATTGAATGCCAGTTGAGACCAACCGACTACATTGTCAGGGGAATGCTGTCTATGAGATTAAACCCATGTATTCAGATCTCATCAAACATATGTGCCAACCAACCTGTTGGGGTCGAGTAATAACACTAATTATATGTGGATGTGACCACCCTCAATCCGACAATACAATTGAGAGCTACACACAATCACCCTAAGAAGCATATGCCAAAAGTATACAAAGGGTTAATTTGTTATGGTCTATAGTGACACTATTTATATGTGGATGTAAACACCCTCAATCCTACAGTTAGATTGAGAGCTGCACAAGAACCCCAAGAAGCATATGCCACAGGTAAATAGTGGGTTAATTGGTGTATCACCCCAGAGTTAAAATTACTCCAGGCCACACGTAAGTATATTCTTAAATATCAATAATAAGGTCAGAAGACACATTAACCCTGCAATAAACCTGCAATACAGACGATTTGGTCTTTACCTGAAGTCATATTTAGTGATGGCTAGAGGGTTTCCACGTGGTCGGGGTCCGTCACCAGTGACTCTGCCTCAACGCGCGTTTCACCGCTTCGGTTTCGTCAGGAGGCTTGTGTATTGAAAAGTGATGTCCCCTCTTATAGATCCCCCGATCAGGTACAGGTGTGCACGGACGGTCAGCTGTTATGGACGCGCCCACCGACATGATGCAGATCCCGCGAGCCCGTCGCCAGTCGAGCGCGTCACACGCCGCATGACCGCGTACGTGCGGTCAGCGGTCATGTGACACGGAGCCAGCAAGGAAACCGGATGTGTCATCCGGTCGCCATGCCAACTCACTCAGTCGGCTGACTTGCTCGCGGTGATGTGCAGCGCATGCTGGAGGCGCGTCAGAACCGTCATCCTGCACAACCCGAACCCGGTCGTTCAAGATCCTGATTGTATCATAACCTCACCAATAGTAAGTAACCCATTTTACAGAACGCATCAATACACATATCATGAATTAATGGTCAAGAAATATAAGCATTACTGCTGTAAGGTTTAGAGAGAGAAACAGAAAATTTAGATAGAAATAGAGGGATCACATTACATTATCTATGTAAATCAGATGACATACGTAATATACTAACTAATATTGTAATAAATGTATATAAGCGCATCTGATAATCACTTATACATATATAGAAACTGTAATTTCAGTTATTATATTCCTCTCTTGTTATTTCTTTTCCTTCTCTCATTTCTTGAGTTTGTAATATAGGTTAGTACGTATCCTCCAATGGGGGTCATCATTCCATAGATGGTGAATTATAATGGAACTATATCATATAGGAAGCTATAACGAAAACAGATAATAACAATTAAAAACACATATAAGATGAATAAAATAAAATAAAATTCGCGCTAATCTGATAAATAGGACTTGAAGCTTAGAGACTCATTTAGTCCCTTAGGTGTCATTGTATCCAGGACTACTATCCATTTCGTTTCTTTTTTCAATAGTTCATTCTTGTAATTACCCCCTCTGGAGCCCAGGCTGACATGATCAATGCCTTTTACCTTGAACCCTGTAGGGTTACTCTTATGGTGGAGAAAAAAATGCCGTGGTATTGATTTTAAACCCACTATGTCCTGGCAACCCTTAGCATTGACTATGTCCCTTACGTGTTCCAGGGTTCGCACACGTAATTGCCTTGTAGTCATGCCTATGTATATTTTGTTACACGGACACCAAGCGTAATATATGACCATATCTGTCCTACAGGTAATATTGTGAGTGATGGAGTAATTTTTAGAGGCAGAACTGTCATCGAACGTCATGCTCCTCTGTATATATTTGCACGCAGTGCAGTTCCCACACTGAAAACATCCCCATCTAGGTCCTTTTTGACCCAGTATATTATATGGCGGGGGGACGTAATGACTACGCGTGAGCATGTCTCTCAAATTTTTGGACCTCCGCCAAGTCATTGCTGGGTATGTAGTCAAGTGTTTGGCCAGATCCTTGTCTGCCAGCAAAATTTGCCAATATTTTCTAAAGATACCTCCAATCTCGTTCCATCTATCACTAAAATTAGTGATAAATCTAACTGGTTGGAGGTTCTGTTTTCTTTTATGTGTGACCAATAGATGCTCTCGCTCACTTTTTGCTGCCCTCATGAAGCCCTGTCTGATGTTTTTAGACTTATACCCACGTTCTTCCAGATTGGTCCGTAATCGTTGGGCTTGAATATCAAAATTCTTATCACTCGAACATATTCTCCTCATGCGTAAGAATTGTCCTGTGGGTACCGCTTTGATAGTTTGAGGATGGTGTGAGGACGAGGCGTGCAGAAGTGTGTTAGTCGCCGTTTCTTTCTTAAATACATCCGTGACTATCTGACCGTCCTCACCTCTAATGATTAGAATGTCCAAAAACTCCACTCTTGAATAGTCATATTTGGATGTGAGCCGAATATTATATTCGTTCACATTCAATCTTTTCAAAAAATTCACCAGGGATGTCTCAGGGCCCTGCCATATAAACAGGATATCATCAATATACCGTGTAAAGCGGCCTTTAGGCTATGTGCGCACTAGAAAAATGATTTTTCTTAAGAAATTTCTCAAGAAATTTCTTGAGAGTGAAGGATTAGCGCACCTGCGTTAAAATAACGCACCAATAACGTAGATAATAACGCATGCATTATTACTGCGTTTTGGTGCGTTTTTGGTGCGTTATTTTGCAGGTTGGTCCCTGCGTTTTTTAATGCTTTTAACAGCTACTTTAACAGATAATATATAGATAGATAGAGAGATAATAGATAGATAGATAATAGAGAGATATAGAGAGAGATAATACAGAGATAATAGAGAGATACATAGATAATAGATACATAGATACAAACATAGATAGATAGATACATACATAGATAATACAAAGACTGGAGGACAAGGAGTAAAGTGCAAATAGGTTTAATAAATAGCAACTGGCACAAAGGAATCAGCGGCAAAAACGGGCCGGCAGATAAAATATAGATGTACTAGATGACAATTACATATAGGGCACAAGTAAAATGAATAAATAACAGACTGGGTCAAAAACATGAACAAGGCATCCTGCACATAAAGAGCATGGTGTAAAATTTTGACAATTGTTACACATAGACAGATGGAAAAAAACAGCTCTGGATAAGCACAATGATAACAGTGTATACTCTGAAATAACAGAGATATATAAAATATATAAAATAGGATCCAAGTCTCACTAATCACTAATAAACAGTGCTTGATACAGATGCTGGTGAAACAGCAACTTCTGCAGTGACAGAGTCAAATAGTTAAACAGTCAAAAAAGCTATAAACAGATAAACAGGTTTAGCCACCATGAGGTGCTAAGTGGATGCCAATGAACAGTCAGATTAAGTACAAAGACATGAATGCATGAATAGAATCCCAGCAGGTTTAAGTAAACATACCCATAAGTGCACAAAGCCGGCCTGATAAGCAGCAGAGCAGACCCCCCCCCCGGAGAGAGCCCCAACTTATACCTTTCACAATCTCAGCTATAAGATTATTTCATCAAGGGGAGGTGGAACACTGTGAAGCAGCCATGTGTTTTTATACATGGTGCTCCCATGCTCCAACTGCTCCATCCCCACTCTGTCAGCGCGGCCGGACCAATCGCGGCCAGTGACCAGCTCTGTCAGCAGTCAACGCCCCTTTTTTTTTTTTTTGTTAGGTAGCGTGCATGTGCGGAAAGTGGGGACACGTCACCCACGAACCGCGCACGTGCGCAGGCGATGATGACGCCGACAGAGCCGGGCCAGTAGGTCACTGATGCAACCGCGCCGACGGGGGGAGGAGGGGCGGGAGCGAGCATAAGAAGACAAGGATAAGTAAATATGCAATGTAACAGTAATAAGAGAACATCAACTGTGACATAAAGTCTTAAATGTAACTTAAAAGGTCCTAGCCGTGACCCAAGAGGAAGATACATGATAAATATCAAGGATATACATAGGTAATTATGAACAATGTGCCACTGATAAAAAAACATATACTATAACATCAAACCCTCAATATTAATTCAAGTGTCATAGTCGTGGTACAGAGAGGAAGGTAATCAATGCGTAATACATGAGTTCCATATCAAAGTTAAACTAAATAAGTATGAGCAGTATAACACATAAGGAGATCATATACTGTAGCACAGATTATTCAATATCACAAAAAACATCCCAAGTCGTGGCACAGGAGAGGAATGACCAGTGTATATATAATATACATAAACTTCATGTCACAGGATGTTCAATGTAAATTGAGATCTCCTAATCGTGGCACAAGAGGGAAATAATCATTATACAATAACTCCATGATCATAAAAATATGAATATAAACACAGTGACACCGGTGAAAAAACATAAGTATAACATAGAGAATACAATATTGCTTCAGATGTCCCAGTCGTGGTACAAGAAGGAAGATAATCAATATATGACAAAAATCCATGTCGATGTTCAATGTCAGAAGTGTGGTTCCAGAAGAGTACCAGCAGAAAAAAAAAAAAAAAAAAAAATTCCGTGACCCCAACGAAATCGCTTGAGCGATGTCGTAGCGTGTAAAGCGGCCTTTAGGCTATATGCGCACTAGAAAAATGATTTTTCTCAAGAAATTTATTGAGAGTGAAGGATTAGCACACCTGCGTTAAAATAATGCACCAATAACGTAGATAATAACGCATGCATTTTTACTGCATTTTGGTGCGTTTTTGGTGCGTTTTGGTGCGTTATTTTGCAGGTTGGTCCCTGCGTTTTTTAATGCTTTTAACAGCTACTTTAACAGATAATATATAGATAGATAGAGAGATAATAGATAGATAGATAATAGAGAGATATAGAGAGAGATAATACAGAGATAATAGAGAGATACATAGATAATAGATACATAGATACAAACATAGATAGATAGATACATACATAGATAATAGATACATAGGTAGCAGCACAGCTCTGATCAGCAGAAATGCTGTGTTCTTGTTACAGCCGCTGCTCTGCCGGCTGTAACATTAAGGCTATGTGCGCACTAGGCGTTTTTTTGCGGTGTTTTTGCGCGTTTTTCGGGTGCCTTTTTGTTCAGAAAACTTCATGACTTTGCTTCACCAGCAAAATCTATGAGTTTTCAATTTTACTGTCTGCACACAGCGGTTTTTTTTTTAGCTGCATTTTAGTGGGGCCCAAAAAAATGCAACATGTCAATTATTCCTGCGTTTTTCACTGCGTTTTTCACCCATTGAGTTCAATGAGATGTTCAAAAACGCAATGAAAAACGCAAATTACAAATATTGCTGCATTTTAGTGCGTCTCTATGACTAAAACACAGCTATAAACGCAAGGGGTGGGTAGTACAGTGACGTGTACAGGAAGAGGATTCCTTGTGTTGGTAAACACAGAAGAGTGAATCCTCCCGCTACCGCCACCCCTGCTTCCACCTTCCGTCCGGCGCCGTGTCTGCTCCCGTCCTGCGCCATGTCCGGACGGGAGGTGTAAGCAGCTGCGAAATCAAAAGTGAACAGTAGAAAAAAAAAATCTCATACTCACCTGTCGGCAGACTCCCGGGACACGACCGATCGCTGCAGGACCTGCCGGTGATCAGCTGATGCCGTCACCTGACGGCATCAGCTGATTGTATAAGTCCAGCAGTGAGGCCGGCTTTTTACCGCCTGGCCGACAGAAATTATCAGCTGATGCGGTCAGGTGACTTCCATCAGCTGATTACCGCCGGCTCCTGCAGCGATCGGACGGGAGTCTGCACAGAAGTGTGTGGTGTTTTTTTGTTGTTTTTTTTTTGCGCTGATACATCAACTGATTGTATAAACGGCTTTTAGAAAACCAGCTGATGTGTGATGTGATTCACGTCCTTGAACCTGACACATCATCTGATTGGTTTGCCTTCCAGCAAACCGATCAGATGATACTGGATCCGGATTGGACGGCGTGGGACCCTTGACCCAGGATTACGGAGGGGGGTTCTTTATTTCAATAAAGATGGAGTCACTAATTGTGTAGTGTTTTTTTTATCTTTACTAGAAATTCATGGTGGCCATGCCTAATAATGGCGTGACACCATGAATTTCGGGCTTAGGGCCAATTGATAACATACAGCTAGCCCTAACCCCATTAATACCCAGCGAGCCACCTCGCACCAGGGTAGCTGGAAAAGTTGGAAACAGCGCCAGAAGATGGCGCTTCTATAAAAGTGCCATTTTCTGGGGTGGCTGCGGACTGCAATTCGCAGCGGGGCAGCCCAGAAAGCTTGGGCACCCTGCGCTGTGGATTCCAATCCCCAGATGTCTAGTTGTACCTGGCTGGACTCAAAAATTGGGCGAAGCCCACGTCCTTTTTGTTTTTTTTTAATTATTTCATTAAATTCATGAAATAATAAAAAAAAAAGGGCTTCCCTATAATTTTGGTTCCCAGCCGGGTACAAATAGGCAGCTGGGGGTTGGGGGCAGCCCATACCTGCCTGCTGTACCTGGCTAGCATACAAAAATATGGCAAAGCCCATGTCATTTTTTTTTGGGCAAAAAACTGCATACAGTCCTGGATGGAGGATGCTGAGCCTTGTATTTCTGCCGCTGCTGTCTGCTCTCCTGCATACACTAGTGGATGGAGCATGCTGAGCCTTGTAGTTCTGTAGCTGCTGTAGGCTCTCCTGCATACACTAGTGGATGAAGTATGCTGAGCCTTATAGTTCTGCTCCCCTGCCTCTCCCTCCAGCATACAGTCCTGGATAGAGCATACTGAGCCTTGTAGTTCTGCAGCTGCTGTCTGCACTCTTGCATACACTAGTGGATAAAGTATGCTGAACCTTGTAGTTCTGCTCCCCCTGCCTCTCCCTCCAGCATACAGTCCTGGGTGGAGCATGCTGAGCCTTGTAGTTCTGTAGCTGCTGTAGGCTCTCCTGCATACACTAGTGGATGAAGTATGCTGAGCCTTATAGTTCTGCTCCCCTGCCTCTCCCTCCAGCATACAGTCCTGGATAGAGCATGCTGAGCCTTGTAGTTCTGCAGCTGCTGTCTGCACTCTTGCATACACTAGTGGATAAAGTATGCTGAACCTTGTAGTTCTGCTCCCCCTGCCTCTCCCTCCAGCATACAGTCCTGGGTGGAGCATGCTGAGCCTTGTAGTTCTGCAGCTGTATGCTCTCCCGCATACACTAGTAGAGAATGAAGAACATATTGAGGAAAGAAATGACATCAGACCTTTTTTTTTTTTCTCCAACAATCTTTAATGGCATTGTTCACTGATAAAAAAAAAACGCATGAAAACGCAGTGAGCAAAAACGCAGCAAAACGAAGCCAAAAAAAGCGGTAAAAATGCATGCTTTGTTATGAGGTTCTTTGCCGTGGGTGCGTTTTTGTGCGTTTTTTGCGGCAAAAAACGCACAAAAACGCAGCGCCAAAAAAACGCAGCATGCGCACATAGCCTAACTATGTTATGATAGTGACTGGAGTACTTCCCCGAAAAAAAGACACTGTCAGCTTTTCTAATCGGTAGAAATGTGCAGGGATTGCCACTGGCTCACCGCAGCAGCCAGCGGTGATCACTCCTTCATGATTTTGGATGTACTATTACATTGTAGGTTGTGAAGGGGTTAATACTATCTTCCTATATTAAACCATAACAATTTTTATACATTATCTCATTCTTATCCATGTATTCCAGAGAATGTCATCATTATAATATTTTTCATCAATAGACCCATAATCCCCATGATTCCAAATCCCTCATATACATTCTTCTTATTATTTTTCTTTTTCAGGGGATCCACCCCTACTGCAACTAATTTGTTGTCCCGGGCGAATACCAGCCAGCCCGGTAATCTCAACAGGTAAGTCACCATTCAAATAAATACCAATCTATGAAGAAGCAAAATAAAATTAATACTTATACATAAAACCAACAAACCATCATTAAAAACACAACATGCTAACCAACCCAATCTCGATACTTCAATCTTATCCTTCTTACAAAAACGCGCTACCGTACTTCCACGAAAAAAAGACACTGTCTTATATTTTATTTGCCCCGAAAAAAGCACTAGATCTTATTTTCGGGGAGTGTAATACTAATATGAAAAGACTGACCCTCCCATCCTCTTTTTTTTACTTTTTTTATTTTAGTAATCCCACTAGGGGACTATAAGGATCAGAAGTCTGATCGCTCATTCATTTCTGTTGATCAAAGCAGCACAGCTCTGATCAGCATAAATGCTGCGTTGTTGTTACAGCTGCTGCTTTTCCGGCTTTGAGAGGAACTATGACATGATAGCGACAGGATTCATCACATGACATGTCGCTACCATGACAGCCTTCAGCTGCCGGTGATCACATCATGGGCCTCCGATGGCGGCGGGGAAATGCGCGTTTCTCGCTGCAACGATTTAAAACGCACTGTCACATTTTGACAATGCGATTTAAGTGGTTAACAGGCGTGGGTGGATCGCGGATCCACCTGTGCCTGTAAGCCACACATGTCAGCTGTTATAATCAGCAGACATGTGCAGGGATCGCCACTGGCTCACTGCAGCAGGCAGCGGGGATCACCCCTTCATGATTTTGGATGTACCGTTACATCCTAGGTTATGAAGGGGTTAATACGATATTGCTATATTAACCATAACAATTTTTATACAATATCCCATTCTTAAGGCCCCGTTACACGCAACGACGTATCTAACGATATATCGCCAGGGTCACGGATTCCGTGATGCACATCTGGCATCGTTAGCGACGTCGTTGCGTGTGACAGCAAGGAACGACCGTTAACGATGGAAAATGCTCACCTTATCGTCCATCGTTGACACGTCTTTCCTTTTCAAAACATCGTTGATTGTAGAGGTCGCAGGTAGTTCGTCGTTCCCAAGGCAGCACATATCGATACGTGTGACACCTCGGGAACGACGAGCTACAGCTTACCTGTGGCTGACGGCAATGCGGAAGGAAGGAGGTGGGCGGGATGTTACGGCCGCTCATCTCCGCCCCTCTGCTTCTATTAGACGGCCGCTTAGTGACGTCGCTGTGACGCCGCACGAACCGTCCCCTTAGAAAGGAAGCGGTTCGCCGGCAACAGCAACGTTGCAGGGAAGGTAAGTCCGTGTGACGGCTCCTAACGATTTTGTGCGCCACGGGCAGCAATTTGCCCGTGACGCACAAACGACGGGGCGGGTGCTTTCACCAGTGATATCGCTGCGTGTAATACCCCCTTTATCTATGTAATCCAGACAATGTCATCATTACAACATTTTTCATCAATAGACCTATAATCCCCACAATTCCAAATCCCTCATATACATTCTTATTATTTTTCTTTTTCAGGGGATCCACCCCTACTACAACTAATTTGTTGTTCCGGGCGAATACCAGCCAGCCCGGTAATCTCAACAGGTAAGTCACCATTCAAATAAATACCAATCTAGGAAGAAGCAAAATAAAATTAAAACTTATACATAAAACCAACAAACCATCATTAAAAACACTACATGCTAACCCACCCAATCTCGATACTTCAATCTTATCCTTCTTACAAAAACGCACTACCGTACTTCCACGAAAAAAAGACACTGTCTTATATTTTATTTGCCCCGAAAAAAGCACTAGATCTTATTTTCGGGGAGTGTAATACTAATATGAAAAGACTGACCCTCCCATCCTCTTTTTTTTACTTTTTTTATTTTAGTAATCCCACTAGGGGACTATAAGGATTAGAAGTCTAATCGCTCCTTCATTTCTGTTGATCAGAGCAGCAAATTTCTGATCAGCAGAAATGCTGCGTTCTTGTTACAGCTGCTGCTTTGCCGGCTTTAACAGGAACTATGTCATGATAGCGACAGGATTCATCACATGACCTGTCGCTACCATGACAACAATCGGCTGCCCGTGATCATGTAGCGCCCCTGAGACTAGTCGCTACAGGGTATATCATTATATCCTCCCCGGGCAGGTCAAGATGTTAATCTGGTAAGTTCTATAAGTTCTACACACACCTCACACCACCATACAGCAGGGAGAAGCTGTCACTAGGAAAGGGTTAACAATGTTTCTACAAACACAGTTAGGAAGTGACTCAGCCAGTTCTTAGCAAACCCAAGTAGCCATGACAACTTGCAAAGGTGTGGGCATAGGCAGTTAGGAGTAGAGACACTATTGGCCCGGCAGAACAAGCTTAGACACGAAACAGAGCCGACGCACAGTGTGCAGCTCCCCTCAGGGAGGCTGTCAGGCCTTCAGGGAGGCAGAACAGAGCTGTCTGGATGTAACACCAAACAGACAGCACAACCAAGCTGGGGCCAGTAACATCTAGAGAAAGACGGGACCCGGCATTTGCACTCGTGGACTAAAAGGGCTGCAGTCGCCAGAGCACGGGATTGAGCACAGAAGAGGTACAGAGCTCTAGTTCGGGTTGCTGGGGCGTGACAGCAGAGAGAGAGAGAGAGCCTGGGGAGATGGGACAGAGGTCCGACCCACGAGAGGTTAAGGCTGCCGCCACTACGGACCGGGACCGGGGAAGAGTACAGAGTTGTGCATGGAGGAGAAAAACCTGACTCTGTGAGTAACTGCCACTGCCCTGCGCTCCGGCGCTCCCATGGACTGCCGCCCCCGTTCTCACCAACCTTCCTGGGCACCCCGCTCCGCCCGTGGGAAGCGATACTGTCTCGGCTGCACCTAACACCTGCCCCGGAGAGAGACTGTGCAGCGGCGGCTAATTCCTGGCCGCATACCAAGTGTTGCTCTGCAAAGCATCCCCGCTCAGCATCCAGTACTGCCCTTGGGAGAGGATTAGCCGCAGGAAGGGTCAGCGGCGGAGGAGGCCGGGACCCCAGTCACTACTGCAACCGGTGACACGCTTCCCAGGGGCCTGCCACCCTCATTCCATCCCCGTCTGTATTGGACACTTGTCCGTTTCCTGTTTTTGTGTTTTTTTTTTTCATGTAGCCGACGGGGTCACGGAACCGGGTCAGGCCAGTCACAGCTACCCCAAAGAATCACTGGCCCACTGACGAGTAACCTAAGGCCCCGTGGACGCTACAATCACGTCACGGGGCCTCCGATGGCGGCAGGGAAAGGCGCGTTTCCCGCTGCAGCGATTTAAAACGCAGTGTCACATTTTGACAGCACGATTTAAGTGGTTAACAGGCACGGGTGTGTTGCGGATCCACCTGTGCCTGTTAGCCACGCATGTCAGCTGTTCTAATCGGCAGACATGTGCAGGGATCGCCACTGGCTCACCGCAGCGGTGATCACTCCTTCATGATTTGGATGTACCATTACATCGTAGGTTGTGAAGGGGTTAATACTATCTTCCTATATTAAACCATAACAATTTTTATACATTATCTCATTCTTATCCATGTATTCCAGAGAATGTCATCATTATAATATTTTTCATCAATAGACCCATAATCCCCATGATTCCAAATCCCTCATATACAGTGCCTACAAGTAGTCTTCAACCCCCTGCAGATTTAGCAGGTTTGATAAGATGCAAATAAGTTAGAGCCTGCAAACTTCAAACAAGAGCAGGATTTATTAACAGATGCATAAATCTTACAAACCAACAAGTTATGTTGCTCAGTTAAATTTTAATAAATTTTCAACATAAAAGTGTGGGTCAATTATTATTCAACCCCTAGGTTTAATATTTTGTGGAATAACCCTTGTTTGCAATTACAGCTAATAACCGTCTTTTATAAGACCTGTTCAGGCCGGCACAGGTCTCTGGAGTTATCTTGGCCCACTCCTCCATGCAGATCTTCTCCAAGTTATCTAGGTTCTTTGGGTGTCTCATGTGGACTTTAATCTTGAGCTCCTTCCACAAGTTTTCAATTGGGTTAAGGTCAGGAGACTGACTAGACCACTGCAACACCTTGATTTTTTCCCTCTTGAACCAGGCCTTGGTTTTCTTGGCTGTGTGCTTTGGGTCGTTGTCTTGTTGGAAGATGAAATGACGACCCATCTTAAGATCCTTGATGGAGGAGCGGAGGATCTTGGCCAAAATCTCCAGGTAGGCCGTGCTATCCATCTTCCCATGGATGCGGACCAGATGGCCAGGCCCCTTGGCTGAGAAACAGCGCCACAGCATGATGCTGCCACCACCATGCTTGACTGTAGGAATGGTATTCTTGGGGTCGTATGCAGTGCCATCCAGTCTCCAAACGTCACGTGTGTGGTTGGCACCAAAGATCTCGATCTTGGTCTCATCAGACCAGAGAACCTTGAACCAGTCTGTCTCAGAGTCCTCCAAGTGATCATGAGCAAACTGTAGACGAGCCTTGACATGACGCTTTGAAAGTAAAGGTACCTTACGGGCTCGTCTGGAACGGAGACCATTGCGGTGGAGTACGTTACTTATGGTATTGACTGAAACCAATGTCCCCACTGCCATGAGATCTTCCCGGAGCTCCTTCCTTGTTGTCCTTGGGTTAGCCTTGACTCTTCGGACAAGCCTGGCCTCGGCACGGGTGGAAACTTTCAAAGGCTGTCCAGGCCGTGGAAGGCTAACAGTAGTTCCATAAGCCTTCCACTTCCGGATGATGCTCCCAACAGTGGAGACAGGTAGGCCAAACTCCTTGGAAAGGGTTTTGTACCCCTTGCCAGCCTTGTGACCCTCCACGATCTTGTCTCTGATGGCCTTTGAATGCTCCTTTGTCTTTCCCATGTTGACCAAGTATGAGTGCTGTTCATAAGTTTGGGGAGGGTCTTAATTAGTCAGAAAAGGCTTGAAAAAGAGATAATTAATCCAAACATGTGAAGCTCATTGTTCTTTGTGCCTGAAATACTTCTTAATACTTTAGGGGAACCAAACAGAATTCTGGTGGTTTGAGGGGTTGAATAATAAATGACCCTCTGAATAAACTTTTCACAATTTAAAAAAAAAAAAAAAAAAAAAAAAAAGAAATAACATTCTTTTTTGCTGCAGTGCATTTCACACTTCCAGGCTGATCTACAGTCCAAATGTCACAATGCCAAGTTAATTCCGAATGTGTAAACCTGCTAAATCTGCAGGGGGTTGAATACTACTTGTAGGCACTGTACATTCTCCCCCGCAGTATACACCCACTGACTGGAGCTGAGGAGATCAGTTTTTGCTTAGTGTCCGAGGAGGTTGGACACGCAGGGGCTGCTCTCAGCCCTTCAGGTTTGTATGGTTGTGTTTTATTAATGTTTTCCCTTTGTTTTTCAGACACAGCTCGTCGGGCGACAGGGTGTAATCGCTCACCCTGCTCTCCCACATAGAGACCGGTCGCACAGAAGTGGGGTCCGTCCGCCACTTCCGTTGTCTTCCGTGTCTGTCTGGCAGGACCCTACCCCCCTAACACTCTCAAGACTGTTTGGGGGGCATCCGCACAGAGGGACAGGCGGATGGTCCTTGCCCCCCTCCCCAAACTCTCTCGCTCCCGAGCCTGATTGTGGGGTAGGAGGACGAAGACCGTACCCAGGATGGAGAGGTACCCTTCTGGTCTCCCCTAGACTATGCCTGGGACGACCGTCGAGATGTCTTCGCTCACCTTCCAGGATGGATCCAGGATCACCTCAAGACAAGCCGGGAACTCAGATAAGTAATCCAATCCCCCTCCTTCTTCCCCGTCCCGGGTTATGGGGAGGGATCCCGTGTATAGAAGCCCACAGTCTTTCCACCTGGGTCAAGGGGTCCCATATCCCCCCTAGAACCCCTCACCTTAGCCCCCTTGGTAGTTGTTTTCCCCGGTTCTGCGACCGGTCCCCCTGCCGTGGCGTCCACTATCCGGCGGCCTATCCTCAAACCTTAGCCCCCGGCTCCATTGCGGCCCGGCGTCCCCTCCGGCGGCCTGCCCTTAGAAATTTAGCCCCCGGCTCCATTGCGGCCCGGCGTCCCCTCCGGCGGCCTGCCCTTAGAAATTTAGCCCCCGGCTCCATTGCGGCCCCTCCGGCGGCCTGCCCTTAGAAATTTAGCCCCCGGCTCCACTGCGGCCCGGCGTCCCCTCCGGCGGCCTACCCTTAAAATTTAGGCCCCGGCTCCATTGCGGCCCGGCGTCTCCCCCCGCGGCCTACCCTTAAAACTTAGGCCCCGGCTCCTTGCGGCCCGGCGTCTCCTGCGGCCCGGCGTCTCCTCCGGCCCGGCGTCTCCTCCGGCTCGCCGTCTCCTCCGGCCCGCCGTCTCCTCTGGGGGATACCTTTAAAAATGTTGCAGCCGGCTTCATTGCGGCCCTCTGCGTTCGCGCGCTCGCCTGGCCACGCCCCCAGCCGGGAATTCAGCCCGCGCGCGCGGGCTTTTCAAATTCTTCTGGCTCCCCTGTGCAACCGCCGCCCCCCTCTTTCCTGGCGCCTGACGTCACTTCCCGGCGCCGAGACTCCCGGGGAACGTCGCTCCTGCCCGCACTTCCAGCCTCCCGGCTCGGTAACTAACCCCACCACCGCAGCTTCAGCGCCCCCCCGCAGACAGCCAGTGCGACCCAGGGCCCCCGCAGTCACCGCTCCAGGCTGCCCAGCACCACTCGCCTCAGACTCCCGGTCTCTGCAAGACTGCAAAAAAAAAAAAAAGACCTTAAGCTTACCGCAAAACCGGCTCTCCTGTTATTACTCCAGGAGCACCTACCCCGGATTCCTGGTGCAGTTCACTTGCAGTGAGCTGTCCCCCCTCTAACACACAGCGCAGGGTTATAGAGCGACTTCAGTCCGGGAATATTAACAGCCCCCCCTCACCCTTCTACAGGTGCGAGATGTCAATCTCCTACACGCACTCCATTTCCAGGGGTATTCCAGCGTACTGTGGTCCTATCCACTTCCACCGTCTGTGTTTCTTGTGCTCCTGCCTATGTTCCTGTTTCCACTACCTAGTGTGTCAGTGTTCCTCACGTAGGGTCACTATTGGTGGGTTAATGTTCCTCATGTCCTATCTGCTGTCATATACCCGCCTATTACAGGGTCATTGACCCGTCCACTGTTTTCAACCTCAGCCTGTTCACTATCCAGTGTGCCAGTGTCTCCATTTACCTGTCTACTATACAGTGTGCCAGTGGTACCATGTGTCTGTCCACTACCCAGTGTGCCAGTGTTTCGCTTGCAATGGTCTACACCAGTGTGCCCGTGGCCTTCACCTGTGTGCCAGTGTCTTCTGTGTGCCAGCGTTTTCCTCCCGCTTGTCCACTATCCAGTGGGTCAGCGTCTCTACGCACTGGCCTACATCTCCGCGCCAGCGCTTTCCTGTCCCTGTCCACTATCCAGTGTGCCAGCGTCTGTGTACCCCAATACCCAGGTGCCAGTGTCTGTGCCATGCCTGTCTGCCCCAATACACAGGTGCCTTTGGGATCCTGCCCGCTATTCAGTGGGCCGGCGTTATGACGCACATTTGTTTACTCTGGTGTTCCAGTGTCCTCTCGAGCCGCCTCACTATTCAGTGCGCCAGTGTTTCTTTACGCACCTGTTTACACCACCGTACCAGTGTTGTGTGAACCTACCCACGGTTTGGGGGGTCAGGTCTCTAATCGCACCTCTCTGTTTCTGCAGACAAAAGAATTTTTTTGTATATAGACCATCAAGTCCAGCATCCAGATTGACAGTACCACAAATCTGTCCACTTGCTTGTGTGCCAATGTCTCTATATGTCGGTCCACCTTCCAGGGTGCCAGTACCCTCTATCCAGAGTGTCTCTATGTACCTACCCACCATCCGGTGTGTTAGTGTTTCTTGAATGGGCCCCCTACCTCGTGTACCTGTTGGCTATACGCACCTGTATACTACAGCGTGACAAGGATTTGATGAGCCGCGTCAGCATTCACTCTCCAGTGTATCTTTACGCACCTACCCACCATGCGGTGTGCTAGTGTTTTCTTGCATGTGACCTCTATTTTGTGTGCCAGCGTTTCTATATGCACCTGTATACTACAGCGTGACAGTGATTTGATGAGCCTGCCCACTAGCCTTTGGGCCAGCACTTCTCCGAACCAGAGGCCAGATACAGCAACTGGCTTAAGTGCTTTGTTCAGCTTTTCCGCTCATCTCTGACCGAGGCGAGCACTCCATCCATCTCCGTCCCATGAGGCGGCACGGGAGCAGCTGTCACATTCAGTGCCAGTACTCCTGATCGATGATCCTGCCCGCTACCCAAGGGGCTAGCGTTTATCCACACCAGAGGCTGGTTACCGTAACAGGTATGTGTTCACTACTCTCGACCCAGAGAGTCGAACAGACTGAAGTCACCTAGTGGGTCAGCTATCTCCCTCATCTCCGACTGAAGCGAGGACTGGGTTCTGTAGGGACCCCATGATGCGCCACGGTTGCAACTGTCAATAGGTTGCTTCCCAGTGACCCAGGACTCTCTCTTACTTCAAACCATCCAGTCAGGTGACCAGGCGGTAAGCCAGGGTCCTTTGGACCAGTTCATTGTCCTTCCTTCCTGCACCAGCTATTTACTCACTTCCCAGTGATCTGCATCCATACGTCTGGAGTAACCTTGAGGTAAGGCTACACGCGACCATTTAACCGGAGAGTCGTGTGCTTCACCCCGGCAGCAAGCACGGACCCCATGACGCGGCTCAGCAGCAGCTCTCTTTTGGTCGCTTCCCAGTGACTCGAGACCTTCTCCTACCTCGCACATGCATGTAAGGTAACCACAAGGTAATGCTTCTTCTCCCTTGACCGTACGTTGGCTCCGTCGTTTTCTTAAAACAGCAGTCATTTTGGTTTCCAAATGAGGTAAGCAGGGTACAACTCTGTCGGCTAACCAGTATGTTGTCCGTTTTTACTTCCTGCCACCCTCCTCGGGTGGTTCATAGTATTTTTTGGTATCCGCCTATTTTTTGGCTTAGACCAGCCTTGGCTGCGCCCTCCACTAGGGTTCCGGCCAGGTACTGTACATATCCAAATCCATAGGCCGTTATTTACATTCTCTCTCTTTCAGATAGAGATCAGATTCCTCAGTCCCTTCTCAGTCAACAGATGAAGTTAAGAACCAGACACAGGAGCGTCCAATCATCGATTCCACGGAGGACCAGTCTCCCCAAGGGACTTCTAGTATCCTGATGGCCCAGTCATTGGGCTCACTCTTCTGGACAGATTGTAGGTTCCAATGTTTGTCTTCTGTCCTCTTTCCGCAACAGAATCCTCCAGGGAGCCCTGATTACTCAGGCCACTGGGTGTTTCCACCCGAACACTCGACACTACAGCGAGTGGTCTTCGCCAACACCTAGACATGACCTGCTTCAGTTTCAGGCCAAGAGGGGTCTTCTTTTCCTCTGTCCCGGGTCTGCCTCACTTCCCTCGTAACCATTCTAGATGGCTCTTGGAGATAAGCTAGATCTCTCTGTAGTCTCCGCCATACCAGATTCCATGTCCGCTTTCCACCGCTTGGTCTTAGCCGCTTGTGCATCCCTGCACTTTTCAAGCAGAGTTCCTGCCAGACCATTTGGACTCACATATTCTCGCTCATTTCCTTCCACTCGTCATCACTTCTAGTTATGACGTGATGACGCGTTTTAGAATAATATTAAGAATGTTTTATTCTTTCTCCCGTCATTCTCCCATCTTCCTCGCCAACTTCCAGGAATAGGCGTCCCTCCCCTGGTCGGCTAGCGCTTAAGCCAACGACTTAGTCCGAGCCCTTCTTGAGGTCCCCCTCGAAAGGGCCTTCCTTCTCCCACTCCAGGTCATACATCCCAGGTCTTGTTCCTTTTTGTCTTTCTCAGGAGTCCACCCCCATGGGGGTTCTCCTCCCCATGATTCACTGCAATGATTACCCAGTACCCGACTACAGAGTTCGAGTTTCTCCCAGTCACGTTACTGTAGATGCTCGGATTCCCTTCTCCTGTCGGCCACGTCACAGCGGAAATCGGTCCTGGGAATTCCTTTGACTCCTTAACCTTGTCATTTTTCTCTAGACCTCACAGGTTCTCTGTACCCCTTCCATACACAGGAGAATTATCTCCCGTATTATTTTCTCGCCCGCAGGCTGTTTCTTCCACTAGGGTCACATCACCCCTCGGGTGCTGTGGAACCAACGGGTCAAGTGTCCCTATGGCGGAATTCCCTTACACGCTTCTCGAGTATCCCGACTCCCTTGCAACCTTTTAGGCAGTCGTTTTCCCTTTTAGTCATTCTGCGGCTATAAGGGGCCAAGGCTCCTTTGGCCTCCACTTTCTGGCTCCTACCTCTACCAGGTGCCCTAGTTTTTCGCTCATTCTGACAGTCTCAAACGTAGTACCAGGGTCTGTCGAGTTCTTTCTCTCTTAGCCCGACCTATTGCTGTCAGTCGCCTTAGATCCTTAGCCTTCTTAGGTACAGACCTCAAAGGATGTAGTGTCTCCCTGATCATCCTATTCCCTAGCACACGCATTTTACACTAGTTCTTAGTACTCCCTAGTACTCTAACTTTTCTCCTATACTTCGACCCCTGGCCGGGTAGCGTTTCCTTACGGGGTCTAGGACCAGGTTCCGGTCAAGGAATCTTGTCTCTGCTAACCCTGTTTTCGGGTTTTTCTCTTCCCACCCTTGGGGACTGCTTTAGGACGTCCCATGGTTTCATGTGTCCCCCAATGAAGCGATAAAGAAAAGTAGATTTTGGGTACTCACCGTAAAATCTCTTTCTTGGAGCCTTCATTGGGGGGCACAGCACCCGCCCTTTTCTAAGACTTCAATGGATCCGGAATGTTATAGATTTCAAGCTTCTCCTCGTACTGCTTTTACACAAACTGATCTCCTCAGCTCCAGTCAGTGGGTGTATACTGCGGGGGAGGAGCCATCTTTCTTATTTGCATAGTGTCACCTCCTAGTCCCAGCAGCATACACCCATGGTTTCCTGTGTCCCCCAATGAAGGCTCCAAGAAAGAGATTTTACGGTGAGTACCCAAAATCTACTTTTTTCAGGGGATCCACCCCTACTGCAACTAATTTGTTGTCCCGGCCGAATACCAGCCAGCCCGATAATCTCAACAGGTAAGTCACCATTCAAATAAATACCAATCTATAAAGAAGCAAAATAAAATTAAAACTTATACATAAAACCAACAAACCATCATTAAAAACACTACATGCTAACCCACCCAGTCTCGATACTTCAATCTTATCCTTCTTACAAAAACGCACTACCGTACTTCCACGAAAAAAAGACACTGTCTTATATTTTATTTGCCCCGAAAAAAGCACTAGGTCTTATTTTCGGAGAGTGTAATACTAATATGAAAAGACTGACCCTCCCATCCTCTTTTTTTTTACTTTTTTTATTTTAATAATCCCACTAGGGGACTATAAGGATCAGAAGTCTATTCGCTCATTCATTTCTGTTGATCAAAGCAGCACAGCTCTGATCAGCATAAATGCTGCGTTGTTGTTACAGCTGCTGCTTTTCCGGCTTTAAGAGGAACTATGACATAATAACGACAGGATTCATCACATGACCTGTCGCTACCATGACAGCCTTCAGCTGCCGGTGATCACATCATGGGCCTCCGATGGCGGCGGGGAAATGCGCGTTTCTCGCTGCAACGATTTAAAACGCACTGTCACATTTTGACAGTGCGATTTAAGTGGTTAACAGGCGTGGGTGGATCGCGGATCCACCTGTGCCTGTAAGCCACACATGTCAGCTGTTCTAATCAGCAGACATGTGCAGGGATCGCCAGTGGCTCACTGCAGCAGCCAGCGGTGATCACCCCTTCATGATTTTGGATGTACCGTTACATCCTAGGTTATGAAGGGGTTAATACTATATTGCTATATTAACCATAACAATTTTTATACATTATCTCATTCTTATCCATGTTTTCCAGACAATGTCATCATTATAACATTTTTCATCAATAGACCCATAATCCCCACAATTCCAAATCCCTCATGTACATTCTTATTATTTTTCTTTTTCAGGGGATCCACCCCTACTACAACTAGTTTGTTGTCCTGGGCGAATACCAGCCAGCCCGGTAATCTCAACAGGTAAGTCACCATTCAAATAAATACCAATCTATGAAGAAGCAAAATAAAATTAAAACTTATACATAAAACCAACAAACCATCATTAAAAACACTACATGCTGGGGGGGCGTGGCCAGCAGGCAGCATGAGCGGTCGCATCTGAGAGCAGCTCCGCAGTCCAACGCTGATAAATACTATTAATCCTGCCGAAATTGGTGCCTAAATACACCTCCGGATTACCTGTGGTGCGGTGAGCATTCTGATCGGTACCATGAGCAGAGGTCGCAGCGCAGCGGCGGCTGAAAAGCTGAAGAAGTTTGCCCGGGACTCCCAGCAAGATGGCGTCGGCAAGCAGTCGGAGCGGGAATCCAGTGAGGCGGAGGAGGAGGAGAGCATGGAGGCCGGATCCAAAGAATCGCAGGAGCTAACCTTGCAGCAAGTTACTTCGCAATTACTTGCGGCGATCCAGGATTCAAAAGTGTCGCTGACGGGCAAAATCGAGGAGGTTAAGATCGATGTGGGACTCCTCCGGGTGGACCTGCAAAATCTGAGAGAGCGGGTAAAGGAGACGGAGCAGCGGATCTCCACGCTGGAAGACGACGCAAGAGCGACGCCGGGCAGATTGTCCTCTTTGGAAAGCGCGGCAAACAACTGGGCGCAAAGGGCTGACGATCTGGAAAACCGCCTGCGTCGCAATAATTTAAGAATTCTGGGGATGCCGGAGAGGGCAGAAGGGAGCGACCCATGTAAGTTCATGGAAACATGGCTCTCTGAAACTTTCCCTGATGCGATGCTGTCAGCGGCATTCGCTATAGAAAGAGCCCACCGGGTACCGGCCAGACCTCCTCCCCCGGGAGCGCAGCCTAGACCTCTCCTGGCCCGACTGTTGAGCAGCAGGGATAGAGATGCGATCCTTGGTGCGGCGCGACGCAAAGGCCCGATCCTACATAATAATGCTCCCATACTGATTTTCCCTGACTTCTCTGCGTCTCTCCAGAAAACGAGGGCATCCTTCATTCAGGTGAAAAAACGCCTTAGAGATCACCAAATTGCTTACTCCATGATCTTCCCGGCTCGTCTCAGAGTGGTTCATCAAGAGCGATCCTTGTTCTTTACTTCTCCTGCGGAGGCGGATGATTGGATCAACATGCTGAAGAGGAAGCGCTGATGCGTTACAGCCATGAGCGACGCCGGGAGGATCGCTGTTGTGATGGCGTCGCGGTTCTGATTTGTTTATTTCATCTCCTTTGGAGTGAGGTCGGTGATACGATTCTTTTTCCTGGGACGTCTGAAATCGCTGTTGCGATAGTTGTAGGATCATCCTATGCAGATATTCGGCGTCCTTTGATATTGAAGGCGCGAAATATTTTTGTTTCCTTCATCTCCCCTGCCATACGAGTGGAGCGGTGCTCGGGGTCGCAGTTGCGTCCGCGTCCTGCTCTTTTGGTTCCAGTTTGTTGAGAAATTGACGATTCCATCAGGATGCGCTGGTGCGCTTGCGACCCCCGGAAGCATGTGAGTTACTGGATGTGTTTATTATTGGCCTTCCATTGTGCCGGTCTCCAGGTTGGCCCCCCCTCGAGGCTGGGCAGCTGGAGGTTGCGCCTCTGAGTGTGTCGGGACCTGAGCTCACTGCGATCATTACTAAGTCCTGTTTGAGTTCTGGAATACTCGTCGCTGGTGGGACCGGACTGAACTGACTTCAGGCGGGACATGTGCCAGAACGCTGCTGCGGTGCCATGATCACCATCATGCGATCTTGAATTATCCTGCATCTTGCGATCCAAAATGGGACTTCACTCCGGGTTTGCAGTATTTGGCAACGCACTTAAGTTCAGGATGCTGAATTTTGTCTTTAGAGCTATATTAAGGTTTTTTAAGGTCACCATACATGATAATCACTTATAATTTGGGATTGCCTGCAAATTCTCCTCCCATTTCCTTTATATTCCTATCTCTTCTTCCCCCCTCTCAGTCTCACTTACTTGTTTAATCCCTCAGCCCCTTTTATCTCATCCTCATACCCATCCTTGCTATCCCATTTCCTATCTACCTCTAAGTCTTCTTTTGCTATTCTCTCCAGCTTCCCTCTTCAACCTTCCTCTCTCTTCCCCAATTTCCACCCAGAATGCCATCCGTTACCTCTCTTCTTCTTATATTTCTATATTTCCTCCTCCTCACACTCTCTCTTTTTCCGCCCATCTTAAGTTCTCTTCTCTCTCTTCTCTTCCCTTGCCCCCTTTCTCTCTTCCTCACCCCTTCCCCGCCCACCTTTCACTCCTCCATTCCACCCCCCCCCCTTTTTTTTTTTTTTTCCTCTCTCTCTTCTCTTTCTTCTTCCCATATTTCTATGCCCATTCGCTTTGGGTTCTCTTACCCAAGTACGATTAATAGGCTATGTTGCAGGGTAATTCAATACGTTGGACTGCAGGAGAAGCTTAAGTCCTTGTTTCGAGGACACCCCCGTACCAAGTACACCATCTAGCCACGTTGGTTCACCCTGGTCGTTACTAGGGACACCCTCTCCTGGTCACACTACTGGATCAGTTCTTTCGGCTGTGTGTTTGCAACCGATAGTTTGTATTTAAGGGTACGTTTGCCCAAGTTCTACTGTGGGTTAAGTTTTTGACATTTCCCTATTAATTCAGTAAGAGATACATTTCAATGGCTTTAAGCTTGATGACATGGAATGTTAGGGGACTGGGCACATCCAGGAAACGGGCGGCAGTATTCGCACATATCAAAAAATCCAAAGCTCAGATTGTATGTTTACAAGAGACCCATTTGTTGTTGGAAACCACGAGAGTGCTTCAGAAGCCTTGGGTTCAATGGTCAGCTCACTCTGTTCATTCCTCATATTCGAGGGGAGTATCGGTACTAGTCCATAAAGCATTGCGGTGGGACCCGGGTAAGATTATAAAGGATAATGATGGGAGGTATGTGTTTATCCAGGCTCACATCGATGGGATCATGATAGTGATCTTAGCTATATACATCCCCCCTGCGATGGGAATCTCAATTTTGTATGAAGCGGCTAAGTTTGCCTCACAATTCCCACAAGCCTTGGTGCTCTGCATGGGGGACTTCAATTTCATTAGTAACACAGGGCTGGATAGATTCAACACCCGACAGGTCCCGATCTCCCCTACGATGCAAACTAGATTGAGTGCATTCCTCCAGGAGGTGGGGTGGTGCGACATGTGGCGTTTTTTTAACCCAGTACTGAGAGAATACACATGTTATACCCCAGGGAAAAACTCATTGTCTAGAATTGATTACATCTGTGGAAATGAAAGAGTCTGTGCCCATATACAATCGGTGTGTCATCTACCCAGATCAGTATCAGACCACTCTCCGGTATTTGTCAGCATTAAGTGGGAGGGTTGTAAATCTCGTAAAGTGTCACGGAAGATTAACCCTTGGTGGCTGTCACTCTTTGGTACCAATGACAGGATTCCTGATCAGCTCAGGGCATACACCGAGACGAACTCCGTGGAAGAGAATCACTCGGCCTATTGGGACGCGCTTAAGGCGTATTTGAGGGGTTGCTGTCACTCCTCTATCTCTTATGTCAAGAAACAGGCGGCCAGAGAGGAGGAGGAATTGGCCACTCAAAATAGAGTGCTTGAACATAGATTTACCTCAGACCCTTCTGAAGGAAACAGATTCCAGTGGCTACAGGCTGGGAGGAAATATCTTTTGTTCCTGCAAGATAAGGCTAAGAGACATGTCTTCTTCATGAACCAGAGATATTTTGAGCAAGGGAACCAATCTAGTAGTTTACTTGCGTTCCTGGTGCGCCAATCCACTAGCTCACCTGCGGTCCTTAAGATCAGAGACTCCGGTGGCGATTCAATCACCTCCGTCACTGGCATTCTGAAGGTGTTTCTGGACTTCTATAGGAACCTATATGAGTCCAGGCTGACTGTGTCAAGGGAGGAGATCGCTGAATACTTGCGGGATCTGGAGTTTCCCAGACTGACTTTGGCCCAGAGGTCGGCCTTGGATGAGCCCATTAGCATGGAAGAGATGGTGGAGGCGATGGGAGCCCTCAATAGGGGTAAGGCGTCTGGCCCAGATGGACTCCCGATTGAAATATTTGACAAGTATAGGGGGGAGCTGGCTCCAGCTCTCCTGGAGACGGCTGAGGCTTCGTTCCGCAGGGGACGGTTACCTGATTCCTTCTATGAGGCAACCATCGTGCTACTATTGAAACCAGATAAGGATCCATTGGATTGTGGCTCATACAGACCGATCTCTCTGTTGAACTCTGATTACAAAATTCTTACTAAAATTCTAGCAACTAGACTCAATAAAGTGATCTCCTCCATAATACATGAGGATCAGTCTGGATTCATTCCGGGTAGAAGTACCTCGGATAATCTGAGGAGGGCACAGGTGATTCTACAGATGGGCACCAAGTTAGAGGAGGATTGGGCTTTGGTCTCCCTGGATGCGGCCAAGGCCTTTGACTCTATAGAATGGCCATACCTGCTGGAGGTACTGCGGGCATTTGGTTTCGGCAACGATTTTATTAGATGGATTGAGATTATATATAAAGCTCCAACGGCTAACATTCAGGTGGGAGGCGGAGTATCGGAAACTTTCCCTTTGGGGAGGGGAACCAGGCAGGGGTGTCCTCTATCCCCTCTTCTGTTCGCCCTTGCCATGGAACCGTTGGCAGTGCGCATTCGGACGGACCCAATCTACCGGGGAGTGAGACATCGTAAGGGAGATGAACGTTTGTCTCTGTATGCAGACGACCTGTTATTGTTTGCTTCTGACCCGGATTCCTCCATTCCTAGAGCCGTAGAGTTAATCGACCGATTTGGGGAGTTCTCGGGCCTGTCAATAAATTGGTCAAAATCGTACCTCCTCTTCCTATCTCGGGACAGGAAGGAAATGATGAACACCCACATATGTAGAGTTCCAGTGGTGGATCATTTTAAATACCTGGGGATTATATTGACGGGAAACCCTTCGGAGATGATAGCAAGAAATATTGCCCCCTTATTATCACACCTCGGGGAGAAATTTAATAGAGGGAGCCAATTCCCGCTCTCAGTGGCGGGAAGAATTAATCTCCTTAAAATGATAGTGCAACCAAAGTGTCTTTACATAACCCAACATGTATTCGTACAGATTCCTCGCTCTTTCTTTCGGTCCCTGGAATCTTTAATGATCACCTTTGTCTGGGGTCCTTCCAGATCAAGGGTCCAATTGGCCAAATTACAGAGACCCAGGGACATGGGGGGTATGGCCCTTCCTGATCTGTACATATACTATCTGGCCGGACAATTGAAATATTTGGGACAATGGACACTTCCTGGGGTGAGGGGTTCTCCGGAGGGTCTTCTGGCAGAGCTCACAGGTATGGATCTCCTATGGCCATTGTTGACGGACCACAAGAGGGCTCCTGAGGGTTGGGTCCTCCCAATACACAAACTGGGGGCCAGGGTCTGGAAAGAGGCTAAAACCATTTTTGGTTTCCATGATATGCCAACTGAGATACCCCTATGGGATAACCTGGACCTTCCACACTTTTGTGGGCTGCCGGGGTTTGGCGAATGGAGGAATCGAGGAATAGTCTCCCTGGGATCACTGGTCCGGGATGGTGATCTCCGCCCCTTTGCGCAACTGCGTGCAGAATTTGATTTGCCGGAATCTCATGGGTTTCAGTATCTCCAGATTAGGCACGCCTTTCGGGCTCAGTTCTCTGGTCGTGGGATTAGATTCTCTTCCTTTCCAGTCATTGGAATTATCAGATCACAGGGCCCTGGAGGCCTCATTTCCAAATTGTACTCCTCCCTTGTCCGGGCCAAGGCCATGAACAGTCCTCTTTCTGTCCGGGAGAGGTGGAGTGTCAGGATCCCTGAAATTGATGATGTAGTGTGGGACGACATTGTCGAATCCCACACGCTAGTCTCTCCTGCAGTCAATAATAGACTGATTCAGTTATACATAATACACCAAAGTTATATGACTCCTCAGAGACTGAACAAGATGAAAAAGGTGAATAATCTGGTGGGGGTGGGTTGTCCAAGATGCGGGAGAGACGGTGCTGATTTCTGGCACATGATATGGGATTGCCGGGTCATTCTCTCCTATTGGAGTGAGGTTGTAACGACTCTGTCCACCATACTTCAGAAAGGAGTTGCTCTGTGCCCAATTCTGTGTCTATTTGGGGTGGTGGATGTACGCTCCTGGTCCCAAAGTGAAAACTTGCTAATAAAAAAGGTATTATTTTTGGCCCGGAAGGGCATTATACTAAATTGGATGGGCATCCACCCTCCAACTAGAGCCTCATGGATTGCATTGGTAAATGCTATAATTCCGTCAGAACACTATGTTTATAAGATAAGAGGTTCTTTAAATAAATTCGACAAAATATGGGGTAGATGGATGGGCTCGCCCTTGACCGGAGGATCACCCGGCTCCCTAGCTGATAGCCTACAGTCGGTACTGGCGTGATAGTAACTAATGGTACTCCGACGGGTGGAAAGGAGAAATACGTGGTTTATGATATAATGTATTGGGGATATTACGAGACCTCTGTAATCTGGGTTGCGCTTCTCTTATTGGTGTGGGCTTTTTGCCCCAGAATGGATATCTTTCGAGAACTGACACCTCTGCAATGATTAATGTGCTAAGGCCAGATTGAAAGTAATAGTTGTTGATTTAATTGTTGTTGCTTTATTACCCTGCTTATCAAACAGTATACGTGTATACTTGTAAAGTACAAATTGCTGACTTATCCTATAATGTAATGTCTTACTTAACCTTCAATAAAACGAGTTTAAAAAAAAAAAACACTACATGCTAACCCACCCAATCTCGATACTTCAATCTTATCCTTCTTACAAAAACGCACTACCGTACTTCCACGAAAAAAAGACACTGTCTTATATTTTATTTGCCCCGAAAAAAGCACTAGATCTTATTTTCGGGGAGTGTAATACTAATATGAAAAGACTGACCCTCCCATCCTCTTTTTTTTACTATTTTTATTTTAGTAATCCCACTAGGGGACTATAAGGATCAGAAGTCTGATCGCTCATTCATTTCTGTTGATCAAAGCAGCACAGCTCTGATCAGCATAAATGCTGCGTTGTTGTTACAGCTGCTGCTTTTCCGGCTTTAAGAGGAACTATGACATAATAGCGACAGGATTCATCACGTGACCTGTCGCTACCATGACAGTCTTTAGCTGCCGGTGATCACATCATGGTCCTCCGATGGCGGCGGTGAAATGCGCGTTTCTCACTGCAACGATTTAAAACGCACTGTCACATTTTGACAGTGCGATTTAAGTGGTTAACAGGCGTGGGTGGATCGCGGATCCACCTGTGCCTGTAAGCCACACATGTCAGCTGTTCTAATCAGCAGACATGTGCAGGGATCGCCACTGGCTCACTGCAGCAGCCAGCGGTGATCACCCCTTCATGATTTTGGATGTACCGTTACATCCTAGGTTATGAAGGGGTTAATACTATATTGCTATATTAACCATAACAATTTTTATACAATATCCCATTCTTAAGGCCCCGTTACACGCAACGATGTATCTAACGATATATCGCCAGGGTCACGGATTCCGTGATGCACATCCGGCATCGTTAGCGACGTCGTTGCGTGTGACAGGAAGGAACGACCGTTAACGATGGAAAATACTCACCTTATCGTCCATCGTTGACACGTCTTTCCTTTTCAAAACATCGTTGATTGTAGAGGTCGCAGGTAGTTCGTCGTTCCCAAGGCAGCACATATCGATACGTGTGACACCTCGGGAACGACGAGCTACAGCTTACCTGCGGCTGACGGCAATGCGGAAGGAAGGAGGTGGGCGGGATGTTACGGCCGCTCATCTCCGCCCCTCCGCTTCTATTGGACGGCCGCTTAGTGACGTCGCTGTGACGCCGCATGAACCGCCCCCTTAGAAAGGAGGCGGTTCACCGGCAACAGCAACGTTGCAGGGAAGGTAAGTCTGTTTGACGGCTCCTAACGATTTTGTGCGCCACGGGCAGCAATTTGCCTGTGACGCACAAACAGCGGGGCGGGTGCTTTCACCAGTAATATTGCTGCGTGTAACACCCCCTTTATCTATGTAATCCAGACAATGTCATCATTACAACATTTTTCATCAATAGACCTATAATCCCCACAATTCCAAATCCCTCATATACATCCTTATTATTTTTCTTTTTCAGGGGATCCACCCCTACTACAACTAATTTGTTGTCCCGGGCGAATACCAGCCAGCCCGGTAATCTCAACAGGTAAGTCACCATTCAAATAAATACCAATCTATGAAGAAGCAAAATAAAATTAAAACTTATACATAAAACCAACAAACCATCATTAAAAACACTACATGCTAACCCACCCAATCCCGATACTTCAATCTTATCCTTCTTACAAAAACGCACTACCGTACTTCCACGAAAAATTTTTTGCCCCAAAAAAAGTACTAGGTCTTATTTTTTTGGGGAGTGTAATACTAATATGAAAAGACTGACCCACCCATCCACTTTTTTTTTACTTTATTTTACTTTACTAATCCCACTAGGGGACTATAAGGATCAGAAGTCTATTCGCTCATTCATTTCTGTTGATCAGAGCAGCAAATCTCTGATCAGCAGAAATGCTGCGTTCTTGTTACAGCTGCTGCTTTGCTGGCTTTAACAGGAACTATGTCATGATAGCGACAGGATTCATCACATGACCTGTCGCTACCATGACAACCATCGGCTGCCCGTGATCATGTAGCACCCCTGAGACTAGTCGCTACAGGGTATATCATTATATCCTCCCCGGGCAGGTCAAGATGTTAATCTGGTAAGTTCTACACACACCTCACACCACCATACAGCAGGGAGAAGCAGTCACTAGGAAAGGGTTAACAATGTTTCTACAAACACAGTTAGGAAGTGACTCAGCCAGTTCTTAGCAAACCCAAGTAGCCATGAAAACTTGCAAAGGTGTGGGCATAGGCAGTTAGGAGTAGAGACACTATTGGCCCGGCAGAACAAGCTTAGACACGAAACAGAGCCGACGCACAGTGTGCAGCTCCCCTCAGGGAGGCTGTCAGGCCTTCAGGGAGGCAGAACAGAGCTGTCTGGATGTAACACCAAACAGACAGCATAACCAAGCTGGGGCCAGTAACATCTAGAGAAAGACGGGACCCGGCATTTGCACTCGTGGACTAAAAGGGGTGCAGTCGCCAGAGCATGGGACTGAGCACAGAAGAGGTACAGAGCCCTAGTTCGGGTTGCTGGGGCGTGACAGCAGAGAGAGTGAGAGAGAGAGCCTGGGGAGATGGGACAGAGGTCCGACCCACGAGAGGCTAAGGCTGCCGCCACTACGGACCGGGACCGGGGAAGAGTACAGAGTTGTGCATGGAGGAGAAAAAACCTGACTCTGTGAGTAGCTGCCACTGCCCTGCGCTCCGGCGCTCCCATGGACTGCCGCCCCCGTTCTCACCAACCTTCCTGGGCACCCCGCTCCGTCCGTGGGAAGCGATACTGTCTCGGCTGCACCTAACACCTGCCCCGGAGAGAGACTGTGCAGCGGCGGCTAATTCCTGGCCGCATACCAAGTGTTGCGCTGCAAAGCATCCCCGCTGAGCATCCAGTACTGCCCTTGGGAGAGGACTAGTCGCAGGAAGGGTCAGCGGCGGAGGAGGCCGGGACCCCAGTCACTACTGCAATCGGTGACACGCTTCCCAGGGGCTTGTCACCCTCATTCCATCCCCGTCTGTATTGGACACTTGTCCGTTTGCTGTTTTTGTGTTTTTTTTCATGTAGCGGACGGGGTCATGGAACCGGGTCAGGCCAGTCACAGCTACCCCAAAGAATCACTGGCCCACTGACGAGTAACCTAAGGCCCCGTGGACGCTACAATCACATCACAGGGCCTCCGATGGCGGCGGGGAAAGGCGCGTTTCCCGCTGCAGCGATTTAAAATGCAGTGTCACATTTTGACAGCGCGATTTAAGTGGTTAACAGGCATGGGTGTGTTGCGGATCCACCTGTGCCTGTTAGCCACGCATGTCAGCTGTTCTAATCGACAGACATGTGCAGGGAGCGTCACTGGCTCACTGCAGCAGCCAGCGGTGATCACCCCTTCATGATTTTGGATGTACCGTTACATCCTAGATTATGAAGGGGTTAATACTATATTGCTATATTAACCATAACAATTTTTTTACAATATCCCATTCTTAAGGCCCCGTTACACGCAACGACGTATCTAACGATATCTCGCCAGGGTCACGGATTCCGTGATGCACATACGGCATCTTTAGCGACATCGTTGCGTGTGACAGCAAGGAACGACCGTTAACAATGGAAAATACTCATCTTATCGTCCATCGTTGACACGTCTTTCCTTTTCAAAACATCGTTGATTGTAGAGGTCGCAGGTAGTTCGTCGTTCCCAAGGCAGCACATATCGATACGTGTGACACTTCGGGAATGACTAGCTACAGCTTACCTGCAGCTGACGGCAATGCGGAAGGAAGGAGGTGGGCGGGATGTTACGGCCGCTTTTCTCCGCCCCTCTGCTTCTATTGGACGGCCACTTAGTGACGTCGCTGTGATGCCGCACGAACCGCCCCCTTAGAAAGGAGACGGTTCGCCGGCAACAGCAACGTTGCAGGGAAGGTAAGTCCGTGTGATGGCTCCTAACGATTTTGTGCGCCACGGGCAGCAATTTGCCCGTGACGCACAAACGACGGGGCGGGTGCTTTCACCAGTGATATCGCTGCGTGTAACACCCCCTTTATCCATGTATTCCAGACAGTGTCATCATTATAACATTTTTCATCAATAGACCTATAATCCCCACAATTCCAAATCCCTCATATACATTCTTATTATTTTTCTTTTTCAGGGGATCCACCCCTACTACAACTAATTTGTTGTCCCGGGCGAATACCAGCCAGCCCGGTAATCTTGACAGGTAAGTCACCATTCAAATAAATACCAATCTATGAAGAAGCAAAATAAAATTAAAACTTATACATAAAACCAACAAACCATCATTAACCCTAGAACGCATACCTGGGGCCTCACAGGCCTGCTAGGTTATTTGTTTTCTATTGTTGATTTCTATGGTTGCGCATTCTAGGGTTAAAAACACTACATGCTAACCCACCCAATCTGGATACTTCAATCTTATCCTTCTTACAAAAACGCACTACCGTACTTCCACAAAAAAAACCACTGTCTTATATTTTATTTTCCCCGAAAAAAGCACTAGGTCTTATTTTTGGGGGATTCATCACATGACATGTCGCTGCCATGAAAACCATCGGCTGCCCGTGATCACATCGGGGCCTCCGATGGCGGCGGGGAAAGACGCTTTTCCCGCTGCAGCGATTTAAAACGCACTGTCACATTCTGACAGTGAGATTTAAGTGGTTAACAGGCGCGGGTGTATCGTGGATCCACCTGTGCCTGTAAGCCACACATGTCAGCTGTTCTAATAGGCAGATATGTGCAGGGATCGTCACTGGCTCACTGCAGCAGCCAGCAGTGATTACCCCTTCATGATTTTGGATGTACATCCTAGGTTGTGAAGGGGTTAATACTATCTTCCTATATTAACCATAACAATTTTTATACATTATCTCATTCTTATCCATGCATTCCAGAGAATGTCATCATTATAATGTTTTTCATCAATAGATCCATAATGTCCACGATTCCAAATCCCTCATATACATTCTTCTTATTATTTTTCTTTTTCAGGGGATCCACCCCTACTGCAACTAATTTGTTGTCTCGGGCGAATACCAGCCAGCCCGGTAATCTCAACAGGTAAGTCACCATTCAAATAAATACCAATCTATGAAGAAGCAAAATAAAATTAAAACTTATACATAAAACCAACAAACCATCATTAAAAACACTACATGCTAACCCACCCAGTCTCGATACTTCAATCCTATCCTTCTTACAAAAATGCACTACACTGTCATATATTTTTTTTTGCCCCGAAAAAGCACTAGGTCTTATTTTTTGGGGAATGTAATACTAATATGAAAAGACTGACCCGCACATCCACTTTTTTTTTTACTTTTTTTTATTTTACTAATCCCACTAGGGGACTATAAGGATCAGAAGTCTGATCGCTCATTTATTTCTGTTGATCAGAGCAGCACAGTTCTGATCAGCAGAATGCTGCGTTCTTATTACAGCTGCTGCTTTGCCGGCTTTAACAGGAACTATGTCATGATAGCGACAGGAGTCATCACATGACCTGTCGCTACCATGACAACCATCGGCTGCCCGTGATCATGTAGCGCCCCTGAGACTAGTCGCTACAGGGTATATCATTATATCCTCCCTGGGCAGGTCAAGATGTTAATCTGGTAAGTTCTACACACACCTCACACCACCATACAGCAGGGAGAAGCAGTCACTAGGAAAGGGTTAACAATGTTTCTACAAACACAGTTAGGAAGTGACTCAGCCAGTTCTTAGCAAACCCAAGTAGCCATGACAACTTGCAAAGGTGTGGGCATAGGCAGTTAGGAGTAGAGACACTATTGGCCCGGCAGAACAAGCTTAGACACGAAACAGAGCCGACGCACAGTGTGCAGCTCCCCTCAGGGAGGCTGTCAGGCCTTCAGGGAGGCAGAACAGAGCTGTCTGGATGTAACACCAAACAGACAGCACAACCAAGCTGGGGCCAGTAACATCTAGGGAGAGACGGGACCCGGCACTTGCACTCGTGGACTAAAAGGGGTGCAGTCGCCAGAGCACGGGATTGAGCACAGAAGAGGTACAGAGCTCTAGTTCGGGTTGCTGGGGCGTGACAGCAGAGAGAGAGAGAGAGCCTGGGGAGATGGGACAGAGGTCCGACCCACGAGAGGTTAAGGCTGCCGCCACTACGGACCGGGACCGGGGAAGAGTACAGAGTTGAGCATGGAGGAGAAAAACCTGACTCTGTGAGTAACTGCCACTGCCCTGCGCTCCGGCGCTCCCATGGACTGCTGCCCCCGTTCTCACCAACCTTCCTGGGCACCCCTCTTCGTCCGTGGGAAGCGATACTGTCCCGGCTGCACCTAACACCTGCCCCGGAGAGAGACTGTGCAGCGGCGGCTAATTCCTGGCCGCATGCCAAGTGTTGCGCTGCAAAGCATCCCCGCTGAGCATCCAGTACTGCCCTTGGGAGAGGACTAGTCGCAGGAAGGGTCAGCGGCGGAGTAGGCCGGGACCCCAGTCACTACTGCAACCGGTGACGTGCTTCCCAGGGGCCTGTCACCTTCATTCCATCCCCGTCTGTATTGGACACTTGTCCGTTTGCTGTTTTTGTGTTTTTTTTCATGTAGCCGACGGGGTCATGAAACCGGATCAGGCCAGTCACAGCTACCCCAAAGAATCACTGGCCCACTGATGAGTAACCTAAGGCCCCGTGGACGCTACAATCACATCACGGGGCCTCCGATGGCAGCAGGGAAAGGCGCGTTTCCCGCTGCAGCGATTTAAAACGCAGTGTCACATTTTGACAGCGCGATTTAAGTGGTTAACAGGCATGGATGTGTTGCGGATCCACCTGTGCCTGTTAGCCACGCATGTCAACTGTTCTAATCGGCAGACATGTGCAGGGATCGCCAGTGGCTCACCGCAGCAGCCAGCGGTGATCACCCCTTCATGATTTTGGATGTACCGTTACATCCTAGGTTGTGATGGGGTTAATACTATCTTGCTATATTAACCATAACAATTTTTGCACAATATCCCATTCTTATCCATGTTTTCCAGACAGTGTCATCATTAGAACATTTTTCATCAATAGATCCATAATCCCCACAATTCCAAATCCCTCATATACATTCTTCTTATTTTTCTTTTTCAGGGGATCCACCCCTACTACAACTAATTTGTTGTCCCGGGCGAATACCAGCCAGCCCGGTAATCTCAACAGGTAAGTTGCCATTCAAATAAATACCAATCAATGAAGAAGCAAAATAAAATTAAAACCTCTAGATAAAACCAACAAACCATCATTAGCCTCTACACGACATTTGACGTTTTGGGTACGTCATGATGAAAGTCCATGCCATTCTGACCAAAGACGTATCCAGTATGCCATGGTGATCGCTGTACCCCCGCCATCGCAGCCAGATCTCCAACTGATCTTGTGGCCTGGACCCGGCGCTCACTGCCAGGAGTGGTGACTGCGCCGCTCCCAGTAGTTTAACCCCCTAAATGCTACGATCAATACGATCGCAACATTCAGGAGGCGGGGAAAGGAATCACTTTTCCCTGGCGATCGGGCCCCTGTAATGTGATTACAGGGATCCAATCGCTGCCTGGGTCGTCAACGTGACGACGCTGGGTCACCCAACTATGGAGTGCCTCACAGATCATGCCGGATGCACGGCCTGTGAGGTGAAGTAACGATCGCGGGTCGCAACATTCAGGAGGTAGGGAGAGGAATCGCTTACAGTTAGGTCCAGAAATATTTGGACAGTGACACAATTTTCGCGAGTTGGGCTCTGCATGCCACCACATTGGATTTGAAATGAAACCTCTACAACAGAATTCAAGTGCAGATTGTAACGTTTAATTTGAAGGTTTGAACAAAAATATCTGATAGAAATTGTAGGAATTGTACACATTTCTTTACAAACACTCCACATTTTAGGAGGTCAAAAGTAATTGGACAAATAAACCAAACCCAAACAAAATATTTTTATTTTCAATATTTTGTTGCGAATCCTTTGGAGGCAATCACTGCCTTAAGTCTGGAACCCATGGACATCACCAAACGCTGGGTTTCCTCCTTCTTAATGCTTTGCCAGGCCTTTACAGCCGCAGCCTTCAGGTCTTGCTTGTTTGTGGGTCTTTCCGTCTTAAGTCTAGATTTGAGCAAGTGAAATGCATGCTCAATTGGGTTAAGATCTGGTGATTGACTTGGCCATTACAGAATGTTCCACTTTTTTGCACTCATGAACTCCTGGGTAGCTTTGGCTGTATGCTTGGGGTCATTGTCCATCTGTACTATGAAGCGCCGTCCGATCAACTTTGCGGCATTTGGCTGAATCTGGGCTGAAAGTATATCCCGGTACACTTCAGAATTCATCCGGCTACTCTTGTCTGCTGTTATGTCATCAATAAACACAAGTGACCCAGTGCCATTGAAAGCCATGCATGCCCATGCCATCACGTTGCCTACACCATGTTTTACAGAGGATGTGGTGTGCCTTGGATCATGTGCCGTTCCCTTTCTTCTCCAAACTTTTTTCTTCCCATCATTCTGGTACAGGTTGATCTTTGTCTCATCTGTCCATAGAATACTTTTCCAGAACTGAGCTGGCTTCATGAGGTGTTTTTCAGCAAATTTAACTCTGGCCTGTCTATTTTTGGAATTGATGAATGGTTTGCATCTAGATGTGAACCCTTTGTATTTACTTTCATGGAGTCTTCTCTTTACTGTTGACTTAGAGACAGATACACCTACTTCACTGAGAGTGTTCTGGACTTCAGTTGATGTTGTGAACGGGTTCTTCTTCACCAAAGAAAGTATGCGGCGATCATCCACCACTGTTGTCATCCGTGGACGCCCAGGCCTTTTTGAGTTCCCAAGCTCACCAGTCAATTCCTTTTTTCTCAGAATGTACCCGACTGTTGATTTTGCTACTCCAAGCATGTCTGCTATCTCTCTGATGGATTTTTTCTTTTTTTTCAGCCTCAGGATGTTCTGCTTCACCTCAATTGAGAGTTCCTTAGACCGCATGTTGTCTGGTCACAGCAACAGCTTCCAAATGCAAAACCACACACCTGTAATCAACCCCAGACCTTTTAACTACTTCATTGATTACAGGTTAACGAGGGAGACGCCTTCAGAGTTAATTGCAGCCCTTAGAGTCCCTTGTCCAATTACTTTTGGTCCCTTTAAAAAGAGGAGGCTATGCATTACAGAGCTATGATTCCTAAACCCTTTCTCCGATTTGGATGTGAAAACTCTCATATTGCAGCTGGGAGTGTGCACTTTCAGCCCATATTATATATATATTTGTATTTCTGAACATGTTTTTGTAAACAGCTAAAATAACAAAACTTGTGTCACTGTCCAAATATTTCTGGACCTAACTGTATGTCTCCCTGGCGATTGGGCCCCTGTTATGCGATACCTTGTTAACCCTGCGTCATCACCATGATGACCTAGGGTTACAGAACTACGGACCATGCTGCCTGCATGATGTGTAAGGTGAAGTGTGAGAGCTGCTGATGCCGTGACACTTATAATTCCCTGCAGTGATCAAGTTCTGCAGGCGATTATATCAGTGATCAGATCACTGACACTTAGGCCGGCTTCTCACTTGCGATTTTCTCGCAGTAGTGCAATGCGAAAAATTCTCGCATTGCACTTGGACCCATGTTAATCAATGAGGCAGCTCCCATCTGCTATTTCTTTGTCGCTCCATTGGGAGACCCAGACAATTGGGTGTATAGCTTCTGCCTCTGGAGGCCACACAAAGTATTACACTTTTAAAAAAGTGTAACCCCTCCCCTCTGCCTATACACCCTCCCGTTGACCACGGGCTCCTCAGTTTTATGCTTTGTGTGGAAGGAGGCACACATCCACTCATGCATTCTCATACATAGTTATGACGGATGGAAGAAAAGAGGACCCCTATGGGGTCCCCGGCATGTTCCCTTCTCACCCCACTATGTCGGCGGTGTTGTTAAGGTTGAGGTATCCATTGCGGGTACAGAGGCTGGAGCCACATGCCGTCTCCTTCACCATCCCTTATGCGGCTCTGGGAGAAGTGGGAGCATAAACGGTCATCCACGTGCTGGGACCGTGCTCCATCCGCAGCCCCTGGTGGAACCTGCCGGACCGGAGCTTCTTCACCCCCAGGGACCGGGCCCTGCAACTTTAGTACTTTTGGTACTCTGTGTCCCCATGTGGGGACTGTACAGGGAGGGTGGTCGCTCCTTCTCCCCGGAAGTCCCGCGGTAGTTCCGTCCGTTTTTTTTTTTGGCAGACTTCCGCGCCCACCGTGCTTGCTTGTCGGGCACGGTCGTAAATTTAGTCCCCGGCTTTGCCGCGGCCTAGTCGCGAAAAATCCCGCCCCCGGGCCTGCCTGTCAGGGGTAAGGGCGGGATTACCGACATGACGTCGGCTTTGAGGGCTGGAGCATCTTTGCATGTCTCCTCCCCCCCTCATTGACCACTTTGGGGCCTCCAGATTCCCGCTTTTTGCCGGCGCCGCCCGCGGCTCCACGCCCCCCCTGAGAGCTCCGGCGGCCATTTTTGGCATTCTGCCGGTGTATGCTTCTCAGCTGCAAAGCTCTACAGCTCCGGGGGATCCACGACAGGGAATCTGGAGGACACACCGCTCGTTAGCGGTTGGTAACCCACACCGGTCACCCGGTGCTGGTTCCCCTAGGGTGCCGGGATATATATATATATATTCGGAAAGGCTGTATACCCTTTTCCCATATACCCTCAGTGGTCACTCTCCTGAGAGACACCGATTGCTTACAGCATGTCGTCCACAAGGAGCAAAGCCCCTAAGACACAGACTTTTTTCGCGGCCTGTACCTCTTGTAGGGCTATGTTGCCTGCGGGATCCACCTACCCTCACTGTGATCAATGCACGACTCCTGCCACGCTTGCTCAGCCGGAGCCTCGGGCACTGGTGGGCCCCTCGGCTCATGTAGATCCCCCTGCTCCCCCTTAGCAGTCAGCAGGGACAGAGACACCGTCGTTGGCCTCTTTCGCTGAGACACTCTCCCAGTCACTTTCTCAATCCATTGCACAGTCTATGGACAAATGGTCATCTAAGCTGCTTGAGGCATTACAGTCCAGACCGGACCCTTCACAGGCCCCGGCCCCTGTTCGTTTGTCTCCTCCAGGCCCTTCTCGGTCCGCGCCGCATCGCGCTCCCAGGATAGCCTAGGTCCCAGGCGGAGGACTCCTGCCCGGATCGCAGCCCCAGGCCGGCTAAGCAGCCTCGCTGGGACTCTTCCCCGGCCTCCTCATACTGCTCTGGATCTCAGCTTGAGGACTCTCAGGAAGACGAGGCGGACGTGGGAGCTCAGGGCTCTGACCCTGACTTCACCCTTAACCTTGATGCCCCTGAAGGGGACGCCTTAGTAAATGATCTTATCTCGTCCATCAACGAGGTGTTGGATCTCTCACCCCCACCTCCTCCTGCAGAGGAGCCGGCTTCTCGGCAGGAGAAACACCAATTTCGATTTCCCAAACGTACTCGCAATACGTTTTTTGATCACTCTAACTTCAGGGACGCTGTCCAGAAGCCCAGAGCGGTTCCGGACAAGCGCTTTGCTAAACGGCACACTGACACGCGTTATCCCTTTCCACCTGAAGTCGTTAAGGGCTGGGCACACTCCCCCAAGGTTGATCCTCCAGTCTCTAGATTGGCCGCTAGGTCCGTTGTGTCTGTTGCCGATGGCTCATCCCTGAAGGATGCCACTGACAGACAGATAGAGCTCTTGGTGAAGTCTATTTATGAGGCTACGGGCGCATCTTTTGCCCCGGCCTTTGCGGCCGTGTGGGCTCTCCAAGCAATCTCGGCATGTCTGACTGAGATTAATGTCGTCACGCGGAATTCTGCCCCGCATGTTTCATCCTTGACCTCTCAGGCATCAGCATTTTCGTCCTACACCATGAACGCCGTCCTGGACTCCGCTAGCCGTACGGCCGTGGCATCCGCTAACTCATGAGACTGGAGGATCCACCTTGGGACAGTGAGCCCAACCCTTAACGACTTCAGATGGGAAGGGGTAACGCGTGTCAGTGAGGCGCTTAGTAAAGCGCTTGTCCGGGACCGCTCTGGGCTTCTGGACAGCGTCCCTGAAGTTAGAGTGATCAAGAAACGTATTGCGTGTACGTTTGGGGAACCGAAACTGGTGTTTCTCCTGCTCTCAGGGCCACTCGGTGATCCCTTACTTGGACGATCTCCTAGTCAGGGCTCCTTCTCTGGTGGCGTGTCAACGGAGTCTTACCGTCACTCTGGCGACTCTCCAACAGTTCGGGTGGATCATCAATTTCCCGAAATCCAAGTTGACGCCGACCCAATCACTGACTTACCTCGGGATGGAGTTCCATACCCAGCCAGCGTTAGTCAAGCTACCGTGGGACAAACAGCTTTCTCTGCAGGCGGGAGTGCAGTCCCTTCTTCGGGGTCAGTCACACTCCTTAAGGCGCCTCATGCACTTCCTGGGGAAGATGGTTGCAGCTATGGAGGCAGTGCCATTTGCGCAATTCCATCTACGGCCACTCCAATGGGACATTCTTCGCAAATGGGACAAGAGTTCGGCTTCTCTCGACAAGAACATCTCTCTTTCCCTCGCAACCAAAACATCTCTTCGGTGGTGGCTCCTCCCCACATCTCTGTCCCGGGGGAAAATCCTTCCTACCCCCAACCTGGGCCGTGGTCACCACGGACGCGAGCCTGTCAGGTTGGGGAGCGGTCTTTCTTCACCACAGGGCTCAAGGAACCTGGATTCCAATAGAATCATCCCTTCAGATCAATATCCTGGAGATAAGGGCAGTATATCTAGCCCTATTGGCTTTCCATCGGTGGCTGGAGGGCAGGCAGATCCGAATCCAGTCGGACAACGCCACTGCCGTCGCCTACATCAACCACCAAGGCGGCACTCGCAGTCGTCAAGCCTTCCAGGAAGTCCGACGGATTCTGCAGTGGGTGGAAAACGCAGACTTCACCATCTCCGCAGTTCACATCCCGGGCGTAGAAAACTGGGAAGCAGATTTTCTCAGTCGTCAGGGCATGGACGTGGGGGAATGGTCTCTTCACCCAGACGTGTTTCGAGAGATCTGCCACTGCTGGGGAACGCCGGACGTCGATCTCATGGCGTCACGACACAACAACAAGGTCCCGGCCTTCATGGCACGGTCTCAGGATCACAGAAGCTCTGGCCGCGGACGCTTTGGTCCAGGATTGGTCGCAGTTTCGACTGCCATATGTGTTTCCCCCTCTGGCGATGCTGCCCAGGGTACTACGCAAAATCCGGTCCGACTGCCGTCGCGCCATTCTCGTCGCTCCAGACTGGCCGAGGCGGTCGTGGTATCCGGATCTGTGGCATCTCATGGTGGGTCAACCGTGGGCACTTCCAGACCGCCCAGACTTGCTGTCCCAAGGCCCGTTTTTCCATCTGAATTCTGTGGCCCTCAACCTGACTGTGTGTCCATTGAGTCCTGGCTCCTAGCGTCTTCAGGGTTATCTCAGGATGTAATTGCCACCATGAGACAAGCCAGGAAACCAATGTCCGCCAAGATCTATCACAGGACTTGGCAAATCTTCTTATCCTGGTGCTCTGATAACGGTTTTTCTCCATGGCCGTTTGCCTTACCCACATTTCTTTCATTCCTACAATTTGGAATGGATATGGGTTTGTCCCTCGGCTCTCTCAAGGGCCAAGTGTCGGCGCTCTCCGTGTTTTTTCAAACGCGACTAGCCAGACTTCCGCAGGTCCGCACGTTCCTGCAGGGGGTTTGCCACATGGTCCCACCTTGCAAACGTCCGTTGGAACCTTGGGATCTTAACAGGGTCCTGACGGCTTTTCAAAAGCCGCCTTTTGAGCCGTTGCGGGATGTCTCTCTCTCCCGTCTTTCTCAGAAGGTGGCCTTCCTGGTTGCAGTCACATCACTTCGGAGAGTGTCGGAGCTTGCAGCGCTGTCATGCAAATCTCCTTTCCTGGTTTTCCACCAGGATAAGGTGGTTTTGCGTCCTGTCCCGGAATTCCTCCCTAAGGTGGTATCCCCTTTTCATCTAAATCAGGATATCTCCTTTCCTTCCTTTTGCCCTAATCCAATTCACCAGTGTGAGAAGGATTTACACTCCTGGCCGCTGTTACCTGCACTCAGCTCCAGAGCTGTAATCTGAGCTCCAGCGTCTGCCTGATCTGTCTGCAGCTGTGCTGACCTGACCAGCAATCGCCGGGGAATCCATCACTCGGTGCTCGCTGTTCAGGCTGCACTCTGGAGCTCAGGGGACAGCTCCGGGGTTCAGTGCATGTAACCGCGGCCAGGACTGGTTTTACAGGAGATTCCTCCGGTAGCCAGGCTGACCCGGTATGCAAGTGTCAGGATCCGTGTGACATGCGCATGCCACCCGGATTCTGACTTGCATGGGGGTGAGAGAGCTGAGAATCGCATCAAATCGCAGCATGCTGCGATTTCAAGGAGAGCCCGTGTATCGTCTGGAAAAACAGGGAAATGGAGACAGCCTCATTAGAAACCATTTGCAAGATTGCAAACCGTTTCTCAATGCGAGGGAATTTGCAGGACAAAAACGCTAGTGGAGAAGAGGCCTTAGGCTGAGACCACACGTGAGTTAGCGCAAGTTCTCGCATGACACTCGGCTCACACTCGCAGCACAGCGAGAGCCGAGTGTCATGCGAGTGCAATGCAACTGTGGTCCGATCGTGCGATCAGACCAGTTGCGGAGGGGAGGGCCAACACTGCAGAGGGGAGGAGGAGGGCAGGGCCGGCGCTGAGGAGGGGAGGGCCGGTGCTGCGAAGGAGAGGGAGGGATTTATTTCCCTATCTCCTCCATTGCCGGCTGATGTGAGAATCGCACTGCACTCGCGGTACACCAGTGTAATGCGAGAGCAATGCAATGTTTTAATAGCATACGGAGAACAGTGAAAGCTGGGCACTAATCACTGACCGCTCCACCACACACACGTGGTACTCCTATTACAATCCACCGATGCTGCGGGACCAACTTGCTCCGGTAAAAAAAAGCAATAAACTACTAGAGGTGCTCCTGCCAAGCATAGAACAGTCCACTAGAAAAATTGAGAGAGCAGGGCACTAACTCAGTGGTAGTTTAAAAATACCTTTATTTCAGCATACAGGTTACATCAAAAACGTGGGGGGAGGAGAAAACACAGATGTCCGGCACAACAGATGACGGCCGTTTCGTGCTCAGCAAGCAATTCAACAGATCTACCTAGATAGGGTAGATCTGTTGAAGTGCTTGCTGAGCACGAAACGGCTGTGCCGAACGTCTGTGTTTTTTCCTCCCCCCACATTTTTGATGTAACCTGTATGCTGAAATAAAGGTATTTTTAAGCTACCACTGAGTTAGTGCCTTGCTCTCTCAATTTTTCCAATGCAATGTTTCTCTTGAACCCGTAGACTTGAATGGGTGCAAGTGTAACAGGATTGCATTGCACCTGCAGCATGCTGCGACTGTTTTCTCGGTCCGATTAGGGCTGAGAAAATAATCGCTCATGGGAGCTGCCCCATAGAGTACTATTGGTCTGAGTGGAATGCGATTTTTTTATTGCGTCCCAGTAGCTCCGTATTATTCGCCGTGTCTGCTAGGCCTTACTAAAAAAGTAAAGATAAAGTTAAAAAAAAAGTTAAAAGTATTAAAAAAAAAAAAATTGGGGAAAAAATAAAATTAAATATTCCAATAAATATGTATATTTATGTAATAAAAACAAAAACACTGCACAACTTTGGTATTGCCGTGTCCATAACAATTCGAGCTATAAAACTCTCACACTAGTTAGCCCCTTCAGTGAACACAGTAAAAAAAATAAAAAATGTAGCAAAAACTATGTGTTTTCATCATACACCTGCCCAAAAAAATTGAGTAAAACGCGATAAAAAAGTCACATGTAAATAAACATGGTACAACTGAAAACATCATCTTGTCCCGCAAAAAAACAAGCAACCATATAGCTACATCAGTGAAAAAATAAAAAAAATGTAGGTCTCAGAATACAGCAATGCAAAAACTTTTTTTTCCTAAAAAATAATTTTTTGGGTGTTAAAGCATCAAAACATAAAAAACTATATAAATGAGGTATCCCTGTAACTGTACAGACCCGAAGAATAAAACTGTTTTATCGCTTTTATTTCACAGTAAAGAACATAAAAAAAAAATCTTGAATTTCTGTTTCTTCTTGATTCTGCCTCACAAAGAGTGGATCACAAAGCAATCAGAAAATATGTGGCCCAAAATAGTACCAATAAAAACTCCAATTCATCCCGCAAAAATCAAGCCTTCACATGACTGTCAGCAGAAAAGTAAAAAACTGCAGTCTTCAAAATCCAGTGATGCAAAAACAATCTTTACTTTGTAAAAAGCAATTTTTAGTGTGATAGTCGCCAACAAAAAAAAACACCGCATAAATCTGGTATCACTGTAATCGTACTGCCCTGAGGAATAAAGCCGCCTAATCACTTATACCACAAGATGAATGGCGCAAAAAATAAATAAAGCCAATTCTTCAATCGCTATTGATTTGTTCATTCTGCCGCTAAAAGCTTGCAGTACAGTGCAGCTCATATTTATCCTGCGTTCTACGGTGAGCGCTTACACTGGAGACTACATGTAAATCTCTGAAAAACATGATTCAAACATAATTCTCAAATGAAAATTCACTGTAATGAGGCAGAGAAAGTCACTTTGACCTCTCGTCTGGCCTGTGGTCCGGCAGAGTCCATATTTTTATGCCTTTTTTCAAACGTGCACAAAAGTGCAATCAACAACAGTTTTTGTTCATCATTAAAAAGATGGATACCGCTGAACAAATGGAGTCCAGAGTAACTCTGCTGCCTCATTAGTGAATGGATCTGTGGTGCGTTTCATCTGAATCACGTATCTCAGAGATGCAGTTTAAAACCCCGATGTAAGTGCTCAGCGTAGAGCACAGGATAAAGGGGAACTAATTTAAAATGTTTGCAATCTTTAATTCTGCAACTTTTACTGTGTTTGGACTTTCCAGAGAGTAAATTGTCACTACACCCGTAAATGAATACTTAGAGAGGTGTAATTTCCAAAATTTGGTCACTTGAGGGGGATTTCTTCAGTTCTGCCGCTTAGGGGCTCTGCAAATTGAGTCCGCAAACTATTCTAGGAAAACCTGTGCTCCAAAAATCACATAGCGCTCCTTCCCTCCTGAGCCCTGTGGTGCAGCCAAATAGTACTGTACAGTCACATGTGGGGTATTGCCACATTCAGGACAAATTATGCAACACAATATCGGACCTTTTTTTTTATTTATTACCCTTGTAAAATTTTCAAATCTGGGGTTAAAACAACATTTTAGTGGTAAAAATGTAATTATTTTTCTTTACTGCCAAATAGTATAACATTTTGTGACACACCTGTGGTGTCAATATACTCACTGCACCTCTGGATGAATTAATTGAAAGGTGCAGCTTTTAACATGGAGTCACTTGTGGGGGATTTCTGTGCTCTGCCAATGTGACATGGCAATCGCAAACCAATGCAACTACATCTGATCTCAAATATGGTGCTCCTTTCCTTCTTGACTTTGCAATGTACCTCAAAATTAGTTTTCTTTGTCGCTCCATTGGGAGACCCAGACAATTGGGTGTATAGCTTCTGCCTCCGGAGGACACACAAAGTATTACACTTTAAAAAGTGTAACCCCTCCCCTCTGCCTATACACCCTCCCGTGGATCACGGGCTCCTCAGTTTTATGCTTTGTGTGGAAGGAGGCACACATCCACTCATGCATTCTCAACTTAGTTATGTCGGTTGGAAGAAAAGAGGGCCCCCACGGGGCCCCCGGCATGTTCCCTTCTCACCCCACTACGTCGGCGGTGTTGTTAAGGTTGAAGTACCCATTGCGGGTACAGAGGCTGGAGCCACATGCCGTCTCCTTCACCATCCCTTATACGGCTCTGGGAGAAGTGGGATCCTAAGCGGTCATCCATTTACTGGGACCGTGCTCCATCCGCAGCCCCTGTAGGAACCTGCCGGACCGGAGCCTCTTCAACCTCAGGGACCGGGCCCTGCAACTCAAAGGTACTCTGTGTCCCCATAGGGGACTGTGCAGGGAGCGCACCTTCTTCCTGGAAGCCGCGGCGGCTGCTGAATTCAGGAGGCCGGTGGACTTCCGCGCCGACCGTGCCTGCTTGTCGGGCGCGGTCTCAAATTTAGTCTCCGGCTTCATCGCGGCCTAGTCGCAAAAATCCCGCCCCCGGGCCTGCCTGTCAGGGGTAAGGGCGGGATTACCGACCTGACGTCGGATGTGAGGGCTGGAGCATCCTGCATGTTTCCTCCCCCCTCACTGATCACTGTGGGGACCCCAGATTCCCGCACTTTGCTGGCGCCGCCCACGGCTCCACTCTTTCCCTGAGAGCTCCGGCAGCCATTTTTTGGCATTCTGCCGGTGGAGGATTCTCAGTGAACAGCTCTACAGCTCCGGGGGATCCAAGGCAGGGAATCTGGAGGACACACTCCGCTCGTTAGCGGTCGGTAAGCCACACCGGTCACCCGGTGCTGGTCCCCCTAGGGTGCCGGATTAGATACGTATATATCTATATCTATCTGTTCGGTGGGCTGTATACCCCTTTCCCATATACCCTCAGTGATCACTCTCCTAGGAGACAACAGCATGTCGTCCACAAGGAGCAAAGCTGCTAAGGCACAGGGTTTTTTTGCGGCCTGTACCTCTTGTGGGGCTATGTTACCTGCGGGTTCCACCTACCCTCACTGTGAGCAATGCTCGACCCCTGTTTCGCTTGCTCAGCCGGAGCCTCGGACACTGGTGGGCCCCTCGGCTCATGTAGACCCCCCTGCTCCCCCTGACCAGGCTGCAGGGACAGAGTTCGCCTCTTTTGCTGAGAAACTCTCTGAGTCACTTTCTCAATCCATTGCACAGTCTATGGACAAATGGTCTTCTAAGCTGCTAGAGGCTTTGCAGTCCAGACCGGACCTTTCACAGGCCCCGGCCCCTGTTGGCTCGTCGCCTCCAGGCCCCTCTCGGTCCGCGCCGCAGCGCGCTCCCAGGTTGGCCCCTCGGTCTCAGGCAGAGGACTCCTGCCCGGACCGTAGTCCTAGACCGGCTAAGCGGGCTCGCTGGGACTCTTCCCCGACTTCCTCTCGCTGCTCGGGATCCCAGCTTGAGGACTCTCTGGAGGACGAGGCGGACGTCGCAGCTCAGGGCTCTGACCCTGACGTCGCCCTTAACCTTGATACACCTGAGGGGGACGCCTTAGTAAATGATCTTATCTCGTCCATCAACCAGGTGTTAGATCTCTCTCCCCCGCCTCCTCCTGTAGAGGAGTCGGCGTCTCAGCAGGAGAAACACCAGTTTCGGTTCCCCAAACGTACACGCAATACGTTTCTTGATCACTCTAACTTCAGGGACGCTGTCCAGAAGCCCAGAGCGGTCCCGGACAAGCGCTTTACTAAGCGCCTCACTGACACGCGTTACCCCTTCCCATCTGAAGTCGTTAAGGGTTGGGCTCACTGTCCCAAGGTGGATCCTCCAGTCTCATGATTGGCGACTAAATCCGTGGTGTCGGTTGCAGATGGCTCATCGCTAAAGGATGCCACTGACAGACAGATAGAGCTCCTGGTGAAGTCCATCTATGAGGCCACGGGCGCGTCTTTTGCCCCGGCCTTTGCAGCCGTGTGGGCACTCCAAGCTATCTCGGCTTGTCTGACTGAGATTAATGCTGTCACACGTAATTCTGCTCCACAAGTTGCGTCTTTGACCTCTCAGGCGTCAGCATTTTCATCCTACGCCATGAACGCCGTCCTGGACTCTGCTAGCCGTACAGCTGTAGCATCCGCTAACTCTGTGGCAGTCCGCAGGGCCATGTGGCTGCGCGAATGGAAGGCAGACTCGGCTTCCAAGAGGTTCTTAACCGGTTTGCCGTTTTCTGGCGACCGTTTGTTTGGCGAACGATTGGATGAGATTATTAAAGAATCCAAAGGAAAGGATTCCTCCTTACCCCAGGCCAAACCTAAGAGACCTCAACAGAGAAAGGTTCAATCGAGATTTCGGTCCTTTCGTCCCTCCGCCAAGTCCCAATCCTCTTCGTCCAACAGGCCGGAGAAAGGCCAGAGGAACTCCTATGCGTGGCGATCCAAGTCTCGCCCACAAAAGGCCGCAGGAAGCACTGCCTCCAAGACGGCTTCCTCATGACTCTCGGCCTCCCCTGACCGCATCCTCGGTCGGTGGCAGGCTCTCCCGCTTTGGCGACGCCTGGTGGCCACATGTTCAAGACCGATGGGTGAGAGACATTCTGTCTCATGGTTACAGGATAGAGTTCAGCTCTCGTCCTGCGGCTCGCTTCTTCAGAACCTCTCCGCCCCCCGCTCAGACCGACGCACTTTTTCAGGCAGTAGCCGCTCTAAACATGGAAGGAGTTGTGATCCCCGTTCCCCTTCAGGAACGTGGTCGCGGATTTTACTCCAACTTGTTCGTGGTGCCAAAAAAGGGCGGGTCATTCCGTCCCGTTCTGGACCTCAAGCTACTCAACAGACATGTGAGAACCAGACGGTTCCGGATGGAATCTCTCCGCTCGGTCATCGCCTCAATGTCACAAGGAGACTTCCTAGCATCGATCGACATCAAGGATGCTTATCTCCATGTACCGATCGCACCCGAGCATCAACGTTTCCTGCGTTTCGCCATCGGGGACGAACACCTCCAGTTCGTGGCATTGCCTTTCGGCTTGGCGACAGCCCCACGGGTTTTCACCAAAGTCATGGCATCCGTTGTGGCGGTCCTGCATTCTCAGGGCCACTCGGTGATTCCCTACTTGGACGATCTCCTAGTCAGGGCCCCGTCTCGGGTGGCGTGTCAACAAAGTCTATCTGTCGCTCTGGCGACTCTCCAGCGGTTCGGGTGGATCATCAACTTCCCGAAATCCAAGTTGACACCGACCCAATCACTGACGTACCTTGGGATAGAGTTTCATACCCAGCAAGTGTTAGTCAAGCTTCCGAGCGACAAACAGCTTTCTCTGCAGGCAGGGGTGCAATCCCTTCTTCGGAGTCAGTCACACCCCTTAAGGCGCCTCATGCACTTCCTGGGGAAGATGGTGGCAGCTATAGAGGCAGTCCCGTTCGCGCAATTCCATCTTCGGCCACTCCAATGGGACATTCTCCGCAAATGGGACAGGAGTTCGGCTTCCCTCGACAGGAACGTCTCTCTTTAACTTGCAACCAAGACGTCACTTCAGTGGTGGCTCCTTCCCAATTCTCTGTCGCAGGGAAAATCCTTCCTACCCCCAACCTGGGCTGTGGTCACCACGAACGCGAGCCTGTCAGGGTGGGGAGCGGTTTTTCTCCACCACAGGGCTCAGGGAACCTGGACTCCGATAGAGTCATCCCTTCAGATCAATATTCTGGAGATAAGGGCAGTGTATCTAGCCCTATTGGCTTTTCATCGGTGGCTGGAGGGCAGGCAGATCCGTATCCAGTCGGACAATGCAACAAAATTAGCTGGATCAGAGAATTGAAAAAGGATAAACCCTAAAACATAACGTTTAATATTATGCAGATAAAAGTGAGGACAGCTCACAAGATTAGAAACGACGGTGGCACGAAACCACCCAAACTAAAATTGGGCTATGTATGGTAGGCCCAAACAAACTTAGTCCCAGAGAGGTACCACGGTAGGACTTTCTACACCTTATAGTTGCTGGTCACCACCTGAGACACTGACACACGCAACATCAACAATCAGAACCCCAAACTAGGGAAGATGTATGTCTGTGTGTGTCAAAAAGAGATAGAAACTCCTAGACCATTACGAACCATATGTTTCATAAACCCCACCTTAGGTGGGAACGGTCTTACCAGTCCGGAGATTCGCAGGCATTGAACAAGTGGTTAGAGGTTCAGGCAGGGGGCTGTTTCGCCAGCATGTCTAGATCCCTCTGAGACCTCAACCAAAAATAGGGCATATAATCACCATGCCCACTCCCATTTGGTGGTGATGGTGATTATATGCCCTATTTTTGGTTGAGGTCTCAGAGGGATCTAGACATGCTGGCGAAACAGCCCCCTGCCTGAACCTCTAACCACTTGTTCAATGCCTGCGAATCTCCGGACTGGTAAGACCGTTCCCACCTAAGGTGGGGTTTATGAAACATATGGTTCGTAATGGTCTAGGAGTTTCTATCTCTTTTTGACACACACAGACATACATCTTCCCTAGTTTGGGGTTCTGATTGTTGATGTTGCGTGTGTCAATGTCTCAGGTGGTGACCAGCAACTATAAGGTGTAGAAAGTCCTACCGTGGTACCTCTCTGGGACTAAGTTTGTTTGGGCCTACCATACATAGCCCAATTTTAGTTTGGGTGGTTTCGTGCCACCGTCGTTTCTAATCTTGTGAGCTGTCCTCACTTTTATCTGCATAATATTAAACGTTATGTTTTAGGGTTTATCCTTTTTCAATTCTCTGATCCAGCTAATTTTGTTCAATTACTGTGGATTCAAATTTTGGTATACTGCTATTTACCCCAGTCGGACAATGCCACTGCCGTCGCATACATCAACCACCAAGGCGGCACTCGCAGTCGTCAAGCCTTCCAGGAAGTCCGACGGATTCTGCAGTGGGTGGAAGCCACAGCTTCCACCATCTCCGCAGTTCACATCCTGGGCGTAGAAAACTGGGAAGCAGATTTTCTCAGTCGTCAGGGCATGGACGCGGGGGAATGGTCTCTGCACCCAGACGTGTTTCGAGAGATCTGTCGCCGCTGGGGAACGCCGGACGTCGATCTCATGGCGTCACGGCACAACAACAAAGTCCCGGCATTCATGGCACGGTCTCAGGATCACAGAGCTCTGGCGGCGGACGCGTTAGTTCAGGATTGGTCGCAGTTTCGACTGCCTTATGCGTTTCCTCCTCTGGCGATGCTGCCCAGAGTGTTACGCAAGATCAGTTCCGACTGCCGTCGCGCCATTCTCGTCGCTCCAGACTGGCCGAGGCGATCGTGGTACCCGGATCTGTGGCATCTCACGGTGGGTCAATCGTGGGCGCTTCCAGACCGCCCAGACTTGCTGTCACAAGGCCCGTTTTTCCATCTGAATTCTGTGGCCCTCAACCTGACTGTGTGGCCATTGAGTCCTGGCTCCTAGCGTCTTCAGGGTTATCTCAGGATGTAATTGCCACCATGAGACAGGCCAGGAAGCCTACGTCCGCCAAGATCTATTATAGGTCTTGGCAAATCTTCCTATCCTGGTGCGCTAATAACGGTTTTACTCCATGGCCGTTTGCCTTACCCACTTTTCTTTCATTCCTTCAATCCGGAATGGACAAGGGTCTGTCACTTGGCTCTCTCAAGGGCCAAGTATCGGCGCTCTCCGTGTTTTTTCAAAAGCGTCTAGCCAGGCTTCCGCAGGTCCGCACGTTCCTGCAGGGAGTTTGCCACATAGTCCCACCTTACAAGCGTCCGCTGGAACCCTGGGATCTTAACAGGGTGCTAACGGCTCTTCAGAAACCACCTTTCGAGCCGCTGCGGGATGTCTCTCTATCACGTCTTTCGCAGAAGGTGGCCTTCCTAGTGGCAGTCACATCACTTTGGAGAGTGTCTGAGCTAGCAGCGCTGTCATGCAAAGCCCCCTTCCTGGTGTTTCACCAGGATAAGGTGGTTCTGTGTCCGGTCCCGGAATTTCTCCCTAAGGTGGTATCCTCTTTTCATCTCAATCAGGATATCTCCTTGCCTTCATTTTGCCCTAATCCAATTCACCAGTGTGAAAAGGATTTGCACTCTTTGGATCTTGTGAGAGCACTCCGGCTCTACGTGTCTCGCACGGCGCCCCTGCGTCGTTCAGATGCGCTCTTTGTCCTTGTCGCTGGCCAGCGTAAGGGCTCGCAGGCTTCCAAGTCAACCTTGGCTCGGTGGATCAAGGAACCGATTCTCGAAGCCTACCGTTCTTCTGGGCTTCCGCTTCCTTCAGGGCTGAAAGCCCATTCTACCAGAGCCGTGGGTGCGTCCTGGGCATTGCGGCACCGGGCTACGGCTCAGCAGGTGTGTCAGGCAGCTACGTGGTCTAGTCTGCACACTTTCACGAAACACTATCAAGTGCATACCTATGCTTCGGCAGACGCCAGTCTAGGTAGGTGAGTCCTTCAGGCGGCGGTTGCCCACCTGTAAGAGGGGGCCGTTTTTTTCGGCTTTTTTTATTGAGGTATTCTTTTACCCACCCAGGGACTGCTCTTGGACGTCCCAATTGTCTGGGTCTCCCAATGGAGCGACAAAGAAGAAGGGAATTTTGTTTACTTACCGTAAATTCCTTTTCTTCTAGCTCCTATTGGGAGACCCAGCACCCGCCCCTGTACCCTTCGGGCTGGTTGTCTTTTTGTGTACACATGTTGTTCATGTTGAATTGTTCTTTTGGTTCATGGTTTGCAGTTCTCCGAACATCCTTCGGATTGCATTTACCCTAGACCAATTTATAAGTTTTCTCCTTCCTGCTTTTGCACCAAAACTGAGGAGCCCGTGATCCACGGGAGGGTGTATAGGCAGAGGGGAGGGGTTACACTTTTTAAAGTGTAATACTTTGTATGGCCTCCGGAGGCAGAAGCTATACACCCAATTGTCTGGGTCTCCCAATAGGAGCTAGAAGAAAAGGAATTCACGGTAAGTAAACAAAATTCCCTTCTTCAACCACATTTGGGGTATCAGCATACTCTGGAGAAATTCCACAATAAACTGTATGGTTCATTTGTGCCACCCCGGCGCAGACCGGGGTGCTCGGATCCTGGAGATGTTCGTGGCTCAAGGGGTCCGGGCTCGGCTGACGCTTCTATCTTTGCAAGGGGTTTATTTACAGGGGAGAAGTTCGTGACGCCATCTGCGGGTTGCAGTAATGGGAGTACCACCACTGCCAAAGGTAGTACCGGGACAGATGGTGTTGGGCAGCAAGGTGTTAGTCCCTCCGCAGGTAGGGAAGGCCCCGGACTCTGGGGTTTGGGAGGTTTGGAAAGATGAGAGGCAGGGAGCAGGGTACTCACTGTTGGTAGACGTGGTGCTGGTTGATGCTTGCAACGTAAACACACACACGTTGTAGGTAAAACAAAAGTCTCTGTGTACCGCTGCCACTATGGGGAGCCCATCCAGGTGTCCGCTCCCAATGATGCTGCTTGGTAATCTGGAGCCTGCCTCCGTGCACAATTTAGGTGTTTGTAGATGGTCCCTTGGCTTGAAGCTGTTGGGATGCTCATTATTTGTAGTGTAGCTGTGCTCTTGATGACTGGCACTTAGGATTTCAGTTGGGCTGCTTTATATGGAAAGCCCTATCCCCCGTGTTGTGCTGATGCCTTCAATCTCTGAGCTCTTGGGGAAAGTTCATAAAGAAACTATCCTCCACAGGTTAATTATCAGGACGGATAAACCTGCTCCTGACCTAGGGTCCTGTACCCTGCCGTGCTCTGTACCAGTCCGGTTATTGGGCTTGCTGGTGCCGACGGTCCTCCAAGACTATGTCTGTTCACCCTTCCCAAGTCGCTGCGACTGGTCCTCGACTCCTCCGGTCCCGGACTACCGTCTGCGACCCAATCTAGTCCAGCTCCTCGGCAGCTACTACTCCCCAGCTCCTAACTCTTTGAGGGCTCTCACTCAACTGCAGTCACCCCTCCCACCAGTCTGCCTGACCCCTAGGTGGGTGGCCCTATTCCAGCTAGACCAACCCACTGGTTTGTCTGTTCAGTTCTGGTGTGACGTGTTGATTGGGATTTGTGGTGCGGGTAGTAGAAGCATCACTGAGTGGAACCTGAACCATGGGGAGTAGGCCCTGCATCCCTTGGAGGGGATGCAGTTCCCTGTAGCACCCTGATATATTCAGGGTCGCTACACATTTTCACCTGATACCCTTGTGAAAAAAACCTATCTGGTTGAAGTAACAAGTTTGTGGGAAAAAAAAATAAATGCATTTATATTTATGGCTCAATTCTGTAAAATCCCTGGGGGTTCGAAGGTGCTCACCAAACATCTATAAATTCCTTGAGGGGTCTAGTTTACAAAATGCGGTCACATGTTGGGGAGCTCCACTGTTGGAGGTCTCCAAATTCGACATGGTGTCCGCTAATGATTCCAGCTAATTTTGCTTTAAAAAATTCCAATGGCGCCCCTTTCCTTCCAAGCCCTGCAGTGCGCCCAAACAATTGATTTCTACCACATATGAAGTATCAATGTACTCAGGAGAAATTGCACAATAAATTTTATGGTACATATGTTCCTGATACCCTTGTGAAAATGCAATATTTTATGGCTAAATTAACAGTTTTGAGTAAAAAAGTAAAATTTTCTTTTTTTCCTTACACATTGCTTTGGTTCATGTGAAGCACCTAAAGGGTTAATAAACTTCTTGGATGTGGTTTGGAGCAGAGTGAGGGGTGCAGTTTTTCGAATGGGGTCACTTTTGGGTATTTTCTGTCACCTAGGCCTCTCAAAGTCACTTCAAATGTGATGTGGTCCCTAAAAAAATGGTTTTGTAATTTTTTTTTTCGAAAACTGAGAAGTTGCTGATGAACTTTGAACCCTTCTAACTTTTTAAGTAAAAAAAATTGTTTCAAAAATTGCGTTGATGTAAAGTAGACATGTGGGAAATGTTCTTTACTGACTATTTTGTGTGACATACAGTATCTTTCAGATTTATAGGCATAACATTTCAAATTTTGAAAATTGTGAAATTTTTAAAATTTTTGCCAAATTTCCGATATTTTCCTAAATAAACACACAAAATATGACCTTAATTCTACCACTAACATGATGTCCAATATGTCACAAAAAAGCAATGTCAGAATCAGCACGATCCGTTGAAGCGTTCCAGAGTTATAACCTGTCAAAGTTACACTTGTCAGAAGTGCAAAAAATTGCCCGGTCATTAACCCCTTAACGACCCATGACGTACTGGGTACGTCATGGTGACATGGTGCTAAACGACCCATGACTTACCCAGTATGTCATGGCGAAATCGCGGCCCCGGAGCCCCGGTGAGTGCAATCGGTACACACAAACCGCAGATTCGGGGAGGAGGGGACTTCTGCCTGACCTCAGGAGGGGTGGTGCCTCCTCCCCGGAGCTACGGAGGCTGTGATTGGCTGACGAACACCGCTCAGCCAATCACAGCCACTGTAATGTTCCAGCCATTGAAAATGACTGAAACATTGAAATCCAGCCCTAATCAGTGCAGCTGTAGCACTGATTATTGGCTGGAGCTGGGTGATCGGTGCTTCACCAGCCCCCAGCTCTGATTGGAGAGATCGGCCTTGTGACCGATCTCTCCAATCACCGTGGATCTGGGGCCGTGACCACTCCCCTCCGCTTTACTCCGTCCGTGGAAGCCGAGTGGAGCGATCCCTGCAAGTGCCCTGGTAAGCCCCTGCCCCCGATCCGCTGCAACCGCCGCCGATCCCCCGATCCACTGCCGCCACCGATCCCCCGCCGATCTCCTCTATCTGCTGCAGCCGCCTCCATCTGCCACCGCTCCCCCTTATCAGCCACTGCCCCCTCCGTGAGCTGCTGCCCGCGCTCTCCCATCCTCACCTGTTGTCCCCTCCACCATCTCCCACCCTGTGCGATCTGCCACCGCTCTCCACCATCTCACCTTCCCGATCTGCTGCCCGCTGTCTCACCTCCCCATCTGCTGCACGCTCTCTGCCATCTCACCTCCCCATCTGCTGCCCCCTCCCCCATATCACCTCCCCATCTGCTGCCCTCTCCCCCATCTCACCTCCCGATCTGCTGCACGCTCTCCACCATCTCACCTCCCCATCTGCTGCACGCTCTCCGCCATCTCACCTCCCGATCTGCTGCATGCTCTCTGCCATCTCACCTCCCGATCTGCTGCACGCTCTCCGCCATCTCACCTCCCGATCCCCTGCACGCTCTCCGCCATCTCACCTCCCGATCTGCTGCACGCTCTCTGCCATCTCACCTCCCGATCTGCTGCACGCTCTCTGCTATCTCACCTCCCGATCTGCTGCATGCTCTCCACCATCTCACCTCCCGATCTGCTGCACGCTCTCCACCTTCTCACCTCCCGATCTGCTGCACGCTCTCCACCTTCTCACCTCCCGATCTGCTGCCCGCTCTCTGCCATCTCACCTCCCGATCTGCTGCCCGCTCTCTGCTATCTCACCTCCCTATCTGCTGCACGCTCTCTGCCATCTCACCTCCCGATCTGCTGCACGCTCTCTGCCATCTCACCTCCCGATCTGCTGCACGCTCTCTGCCATCTCACCTCCCCATCTGCTGCACGCTCTCTGCCATCTCACTTCCCCATCTGCTGCACGCTCTCTGCCATCTCAGCTCTCCATCTGCTGCACGCTCTCTGCCATCTCACCTCCCTATCTTCTGCACGCTCTCCGCCATCTCACCTCCCGATCTGCTGCATGCTCTCTGCCACCTCACCGTCCCATCTGCTGCATGCTCTCTGCCATCTCACCTCCCGATCTGCTGCACGCTCTCCGCCATCTCACCTCCCGATCTGCTGCACGCTGTCCGCCATCTCACCTCCCCATCTACTGCACGCTCTCTGCCATCTCACCTCCCCATCTGCTGCACGCTCTCCGCCATCTCACCTCCCGATCTGCTGCACGCTCTCTGCCATCTCACCTCCCCATCTGCTGCACGCTCTCTGCTATCTCACCTCCCCATCTGCTGCACGCTCTCTGCCATCTCACCTCCCGATCTGCTGCACGCTCTCTGCCATCTCACCTCCCGATCTGCTGCACGCTCTCTGCCATCTCACCTCCCGATCTGCTGCACGCTCTCTGCCATCTCACCTCCCCATCTGCTGCACGCTCTCCCTCATCAGCTGCTGCCCCCCTCCCTGATCTGCTACCCCCTCTCACCCTCCCTGATCTGCAGCCTGCTCTCTCCCATCCTCTTCATCTGAAGCCCCCTCCCCCACCTCTCACCTCCCGATCTGCTGCCCCCTCCACCACCTCTCACCCTCCCGCTCTCTCCCATCCTCCGCCGCGCCCTCTCCCATCCTCCGCCGCTCCCTCTCACATCCTCCATCCATCTTTTTTTCCATCCCACCTAGCCCCCCCCTTTTTGCAGCACATCCATGCGTGTGTCCTGACTTTTCTTCGGCGCTCCATTGGGAGACCCAGACGATTGGGTGTATAGCACTGCCTCCGGAGGCCACACAAAGCATTACACTAAAAAGTGTAAGGCCCCTCCCCTTCTGGCTATACACCCCCCGTGGGATCACGGGCTGCTCAGTTTTCAAGCTTTGTGCGAAGGAGGTCAGACATCCACGCATAGCTCCACTGTTTAGTCAGCAGTAGCTGCTGACTATATCGGATGGAAGAAAAGAGGGCCCATACTAGGGCCCCCAGCATGCTCCCTTCTCACCCCATTCCTATTGGCGGTGTTTGTTAAGGTTGAGGTACCCATTGTGGGTACGGAGGCTGGAGCCCACATGCTGCTTTCCTTCCCCATCCCCCTGAGGGGCTCTGAGGAAGTGGGATCTTACCGGCCCCCAAGCCCTGAGGCCGGGCTCCATCCACAGACCCGTAGAACCTGCTGGATACGGAGCTGGGTACCGTTCAGGGACAAGGCCCTGCAACATTCAGGTACTCTGTGTCCCCGTATGGACAGGCCGCGCACACTCCAGACTTGCTGGGTGTGCTAGTGCGCCGGGGACAGTAGCGCTGCGCGCTGGGGTTACAGTCACTGCAGTTTCTCTGAGGGACTTTATGTGTTGGGGACTGCCGCGCCGGCCGCCCCTGGAGCGGCGGCGCGGCTGAGACTTGTGGTGCGCCGGGGACTTAGCGCCGACCGTGCTTTTACGACGGCGGCGCTTATAAATCTAGTCCCCGGCTTTTGCGGCCTAGCTCCGCTTCGTTCCCGCCCCCACCCTGTCAATCAGGGCAAGGGAGAGACGCTGTACGATAGTCAGCGCCGAGGGCTGGAGTCTTATTTACATACTCCAGCCCTCTCACTGGGCACAGTGGGACGCCAGTTCCCGCTCTTTGTCTGCAGCACGCCCAGGGCCCGCCCCTCTCCACAGGACGCCGGCAGCCATTCCTACATGCAGTCTGGCTGGAGAACGGACACAGGCTCTGGGAGACCCAGACAAGGGATTTCTGGCGACCACACACCCGCGTTAAGCGGGCGGTAAGCAGCACATTAGTGCTGGCCCCACTAGTGCCACAGTGTTATATTGGTGTATTTTTTTCTCTATACCATTTATATATATATATATATTGCACTGTAAGGTCGCTTCTTGGCTGTATACCCTATATTGCTCTGAGGAGACGACAACATGTCATCCGCAAAACGCAAGGGTGCCAAGACACAGGCTGTATACGCTGCTTGTGCCGCTTGTGGGGCTGATCTACCGGCAGGTTCCAAAGACCCCCATTGTGTGCAATGTTCGGTCCCTGTGCCACTTCGTCAGCCGGAGTCTATGGTGGTAGTGGCCCAGGCAGAGTCACCGGTGAACCCTGTCCCGGTGACGGGGACAGAGTTTGCAGTTTTTGCTGACAAGATGTCTGTCACTATGACAAAAATCCTAGAGACCTTGCAGGCCAGGCCAGTTACTCAGACCATGGACACTGCTGCGTCAATGTTCCCCGGTCCCCCTCAGTTGGAGTTAATCCGTGCTTCAAGGGGGTCCCAGGCATCTCAGGCTGAAGGCTCTGACTCAGATGACAGTCCCAGGCAGCCTAAGCGAGCTCGCTGGGAGAGACCCTCCACGTCATCACGCGGATCAGGGTCTCAGCGAGAAGAGTCTCTGCGTGATGAGACAGAGGAGGGTGATCAGGAGTCTAATCCTGAGACCGCTCTCAATCTGGATACTCCTGATGGTGACGCCATGGTAAATGACCTTATAGCGGCCATCAATGGACTGTTGGATATTTCTCCCCCAGCCCCTTCAGCAGAAGAGGCAGCTGCACAGCAGGAGAAGTTCCATTTCAGGTATCCCAAGCGTAAACTGAGTACTTTTCTGGACCACGCTGACTTCAGAGAATCAGTCCAGAAACACCATGCTTATCCAGACAAGCGTTTCTCCAAACGTCTTAAGGATACACGTTATCCCTTTCCCCCTGACGTGGTCAAACGCTGGACCCAGTGTCCAAAGGTGGATCCACCAATCTCCAGGCTTGCGGCTAGATCCATAGTTGCAGTGGAGGATGGGGCTTCACTTAAGGATGCCAATGACAGACAGATGGACCTTTGGTTGAAATCTGTCTATGAAGCTATCGGCGCGTCGTTTGCTCCAGCATTCGCGGCCGTGTGGGCACTCCAAGCTATTTCAGCTGGTCTGGCACAGGTGGACTCTATCATACGTCCAGCAGTGCCGCAAGTGAAGTCCTTAACTTCGCAAATGTCTGCGTTTGCGACCTATGCTATCAACGCTGTCCTGGACTCTACGAGCCGTACCTCAATGGCGTCTGCCAACTCGGTGGTTTTGCGCAGAGCCTTGTGGTTAAAAGAATGGAAAGCGGATTCTGCTTCCAAAAAATGTTTAACCAGCTTGCCACTATCTGTAGACAGACTGTTCGGTGAGCAATTGGCTGAAATCATTAAACAGTCCAAGGGTAAAGACTCCTCCTTACCCCAGCCCAGATCAAGCAAACCTCAACAAAGGAAGTGGCAGTCGAGGTTTCGGTCCTTTCGAGGCTCCGGCAAGGCCCAATTCCCCTCGTCCAAAGGGACTCAGAAGGAGCAAAGGGGCTCAGATTCCTGGCGGGCTCACTCACGCCCCAAGAAAGCAACCGGAGGAACCGCTTCCAAGGCGGCTGCCTCATGACTTTCGGCCTCCTCCCTCCGCATCCTCGGTCGGTGGCAGGCTCTCCCGCTTTTGCGACATTTGGCTGCCACAGGTCAAGGACCGGTGGGTAACAGACATTTTGTCTCACGGGTACAGGATAGAGTTCAGTTCTCGTCCTCCGCCTCGGTTCTTCAGAACTTCCCCACATCCCGACCGAGCAGATGCGCTTCTGCAGGCGGTGGGCTCACTAAGGGCAGAAGGAGTGGTGATCCCTGTTCCTCTTCTGGAACAAGGGCAAGGTTTTTACTCCAATCTCTTCGTGGTTCCAAAAAAGGACGGCTCGTTCCGTCCTGTTCTGGACCTAAAGCTGCTCAACAAGCATGTGAACGCCAGGCGGTTCCGGATGGAATCCCTCCGCTCCGTCATTGCCTCAATGTCTCAAGGAGATTTCCTTGCATCAATCGACATCAAAGATGCTTATCTCCACGTGCCGATTGCTACAGAGCACCAACGTTTTCTACGTTTTGTGATAGGACACGAACATCTCCAGTTCGTAGCTCTGCCATTTGGTCTGGCGACAGCCCCACGGGTTTTCACCAAGGTCATGGCGGCAGTGGTAGCAGTCTTGCACTCCCAGGGACACTCGGTGATCCCTTACTTGGACGATCTACTTGTCAAAGCACCCTCTCAAGAGGCATGCCAACACAGCCTGAATGTTGCGCTGGAGACTCTCCAGACTTTTGGGTGGATCATCAACTTTTCAAAGTCAAATCTGTCACCGACTCAATCACTAACGTATCTTGGCATGGAGTTTCATACTCTGCCAGCGATAGTGAAGCTTCCGCTGGACAAGCAGCGGTCACTACAGACAGGGGTACGGTCTCTCCTTCATGGTCAGTCGCACTCCTTAAGGCGCCTCATGCACTTCCTAGGGAAGATGGTGGCAGCAATGGAGGCAGTCCCGTTTGCACAGTTTCATCTGCGCCCACTTCAATGGGACATTCTCCGCCAATGGGACGGGAAGTCAACTTCCCTGGACAGGAAAGTCTCCCTTTCCCAGACGGCCAAGGACTCTCTGCAATGGTGGCTTCTTCCCACCTCATTATCACAGGGAAGATCATTCCTGCCCCCATCCTGGGCAGTGGTCACGACAGACGCGAGTCTGTCAGGGTGGGGAGCAGTTTTTCTCCACCACAGGGCTCAAGGGACGTGGACTCAGCAGGAGTCCACCCTTCAGATCAATGTTCTGGAAATCAGGGCAGTGTATCTAGCCCTACTAGCCTTCCAGCAGTGGCTGGAAGGAAAGCAGATCCGAATTCAGTCGGACAACTCCACAGCGGTGGCATACATCAACCACCAAGGAGGGACACGCAGTCGGCAAGCCTTCCAGGAAGTCCGGCGGATTCTGTTGTGGGTGGAGGACAGAGCATCCACCATATCAGCGGTTCACATCCCGGGCGTAGAAAACTGGGAAGCAGACTTCCTCAGTCGCCAGGGTATGGACGCAGGGGAATGGTCCCTTCACCCGGACGTGTTTCAGGAAATCTGTCGCCGCTGGGGGGTGCCGGACGTCGACCTAATGGCGTCGCGGCACAACAACAAGGTCCCGACGTTCATGGCGCGGTCTCGCGATCAAAGGGCTCTGGCGGCAGACGCCTTAGTGCAAGATTGGTCGCAGTTCCGGCTCCCTTATGTGTTCCCACCTCTGGCACTCTTGCCCAGAGTGCTACGCAAGATCAGATCCGATTGCAGCCGCGTCATACTCGTCGCCCCAGACTGGCCGAGGAGGTCGTGATACCCGGATCTGTGGCATCTCACGGTCGGCCAACCGTGGGCACTACCAGACCGACCAGACTTACTGTCCCAAGGGCCGTTTTTCCATCGGAATTCTGCGGCCCTGAACCTGACTGTGTGGCCATTGAGTCCTGGATCCTAGCGTCTTCAGGATTATCCCAAGGAGTCGTTGCCACCATGAGACAGGCTAGGAAGTCCACTTCTGCTAAGATCTACCACAGAACGTGGAGGATTTTCTTATCCTGGTGCTCTGCACAAGGAGTATCCCCCTGGCCGTTCGCGTTACCTACTTTTCTTTCCTTCCTGCAATCTGGGTTGGAAAAGGGCTTGTCGCTCGGCTCCCTTAAAGGGCAAGTCTCGGCACTATCCGTGTTTTTTCAGAAGCGTCTAGCACGTCTTTCTCAGGTGCGCACGTTCCTGCAGGGGGTTTGTCATATCGTCCCTCCGTACAGGCGACCGTTAGATCCATGGGATCTAAACAGGGTACTAGTTGCTCTCCAGAAGCCGCCCTTCGAGCCTCTGAGGGATGTTTCACTTTCTCGTCTCTCACAGAAAGTGGTCTTTCTAGTGGCGGTCACGTCTCTTCGGAGAGTGTCTGAGCTAGCAGCGCTGTCATCCAAGGCTCCCTTCCTGGTGTTCCACCAGGACAAGGTAGTGCTGCGCCCCATTCAGGAGTTTCTCCCTAAGGTGGTATCCTCTTTTCATCTTAATCAGGATATCTCCTTGCCTTCCTTTTGTCCTCATCCAGTTCTTCGGTATGAAAAGGATTTACATTTGTTAGATCTGGTGAGAGCACTCAGAATCTACATTTCCCGCACGGCGCCCCTGCGCCGCTCGGATGCACTCTTTGTCCTTGTCGCTGGTAAGCGCAAAGGGTCGCAGGCTTCAAAAGCCACCCTGGCTCGATGGATCAAAGAACCAATTCTTGAAGCCTACCGTTCTGCTGGGCTTCCGGTTCCATCAGGGCTGAAGGCCCACTCTACCAGAGCCGTGGGTGCGACCTGGGCATTACGACACCAGGCTACGGCTCAACAGGTGTGCCAGGCAGCTACCTGGTCGAGTCTGCACACTTTCACCAAACCTTATCAGGTGCATACCTATGCTTCGGCGGACGCCAGCCTAGGTAGAAGAGTCCTGCAGGCGGCAGTTACCTCCCCGTAGGGGAAGGCTGTCTTTGCAGCTCTAACATGAGGTATTTCTTTACCCACCCAGGGACTGCTTTTGGACGTCCCAATCGTCTGGGTCTCCCAATGGAGCGCCGAAGAAGAAGGGAATTTTGTTACTTACCGTAAATTCCTTTTCTTCTAGCTCCTATTGGGAGACCCAGCACCCGCCCTGTTGTCCTTCGGGATGGTTGGTTTTTTTTCGGGTACACATGTTGTTCATGTTGAACGGTTTTCAGTTCTCCGATGTTACTTCGGAGTGAATTTGTTTAAACCAGTTATTGGCTTTCCTCCTTCTTGCTTTAGCACTAAAACTGAGCAGCCCGTGATCCCACGGGGGGTGTATAGCCAGAAGGGGAGGGGCCTTACACTTTTTAGTGTAATGCTTTGTGTGGCCTCCGGAGGCAGTGCTATAGACCCAATCGTCTGGGTCTCCCAATAGGAGCTAGAAGAAAAGGAATTTACGGTAAGTAACAAAATTCCCTTCTTTTTGTTATGTAAACTAAGTAAGAAGTACAAATAAACTTAGTTTAGGGCCAGTAAAATTATACTGTATTAATCGTCAACTACAGTATTTTTTACTGAATATTGTAAGGGTCAGCCCAGTGCCTCACGTGAGAGCGATGCACGAGTCTCACATCGCATCATCCGGCACGGTCGCTCTTTTCCAGACAGCAGTGTGCGGCTGTGCCGGATGATGCGATGCGAGATTCGTGCATCGCTCTCACGTGTGGTACTTGCCATAGTGTCAGTTGCAGGCGCTCATTATTTATTTTTTTTTTAACTGATGTCCGTATTTTTTATTTCGCCAAACTAATTTTTTTGTATGAGGGGGGTCTAGTTTCCAAAATGGGGTCAGATGTGGGGGAGCTCCATTGTTTAGGCACCTCAGGGGGTCTCCAAATGCAACATGGCGTCTGCTAATAATTCCAACCAATTTTGTGAAATGCTGTGAAATGGCGCTCCTTCTCTTCTGAGCCCCGCCATGCGTCCAAACAATTGGTTTTCACCACGTATGAGGTATCTGTGTACTCAGGAGAAATTGCACAATACGTTTTATGGTGCATTTTTTCCTGATACCCTTGTGAAAAAAAAGCTACCTGTTTGAAAAAACAATTTTGTGGTAAAAAAAAAATAAATATTTTCACGGCTGAACATTACAAACGTTTGTAAAGCCTCCAGGGGTTCAAAGTGCTCACTAAACAGCTAGATAAATTCCATGAGGGGTCTAGTTTCCAAAATGGGGTCAATTGTGGGGGAGCTCCATTGTTTAGGCACCTCAGGGGGATCTCCAAATGCAACATGGCGTCCGCTAATAATTCCAACCAATTTTCCTGTGAAATGGCGCTCCTTCTCTTCTGAGCCCTGCCGTGCGCCCAAACAATTGATTTCCACCACATATGAGGTATCTGTGTACTCAGGAGAAATTGCATAATACGTTTTATGGTGCATTTTTCCTGATACCTTTGTGAAAAAAAAAGCTACCTAGTTGAAGCAACAGTTTTGTGGTAAAAACTTTTTTTTTTCTTTTCACAGCTCAACGTTATAAACTTCTGTGGAGCCCCCACTGGTTCAAAGTGCACATCAAACATCTAGAATAAATATTTGAGGGCTCTAGTTTCCAAAATAGGGTCACTTGTGGGGTAGCTCCATAGTTTAGGCACCTCAGGTGGTCAACAAACCCGACATGGCGTCCGCTAATTAGTGCAGCTAATTTTGCACTCAAAAATTCAAATGGCGCACCTTGCCTTCCGAGTCCTGCCGTGTGCCCAAACATTTGATTTCCACCACAACTTTTTTTTTTGTAAATTTTGTTGGAAAAGTGAGAAATTGCTGATGAACTTTGAACCCTTCTAACTTCTTAACGGAAAAAAAATTTGTTTCAAAAATTGCGCTTGTGTAAAGCAGACAAGTGGGAAATTTTATTTAGTAACTATTTTGTGTGACATATCTCAGATTTATGGGCATAAAATTTCAAATTTTGAAAATGCAAAATTTTCGCCAATTTTCCGAAATTTTCACAAATAAACGCAAAACATATTGGCCTAAATTTACCACTAACATGAAGTACAATATGTCACAGAAAAACAATATCAGAATTGCCAGGATCCGTTGAAGCGTTCCAGAGTTCTAACCTGTCAAAGTGACACTGGTAAAAATTGCAAAAAATGGCCGGGTCTTTAAGATGAAAACAGGCTGGGGGCTGAAGGGGTTAAGGTGAAAACCTTGCTCTGGTGTAAAGGGGTTAAAAACATTACATGCCAACCCACCCAACCTCGATAATTCAATCTTATCCTTCTTACAAAATCACACTACTGTATTTCCCTGAAAAAAAGACACTGTCTTATATTTTTTTTGCCCCAAAAAAAGCACTAGGTCTTATTTTTGGGGGAGTGTAATACTAATATAAAAAGACTGACCAGCACATCCACTAGGTGTGAACAGGTGCACACTAAAAATTCAACAGTTACAAAATTTTTCTGCGTGCACCTGTTTCTCACTGAGCACTCCGCCCTCCAGCCTGAGCAGTTTCATTTAGCTGCATCCTACCTGCCCATTACATGGAGGTTTCTTAACCCAGATAGAAGCCTCACACTGTCCCCTCATGGTATTGCTTCCCCATACCACCCCCCACTACCCAATATCTATTCTGTGCCCCCTCACATTCTTCTCATCCCTTATTGCCTCCTCACTACCTCTGTACTCATCCCCCCTCACACCCCATACTGTGTCAGTATACATTTCCCCTCACTCCCCATAATGTATCCACACCCATCCTGTCCACTTGCTTTTCATACTGTGTCCTCAAATTTGCCCCCTCGCTATTTATTCTGTCTTCAAAATGTTTCCCGTTTGCTCCCCATACTATGTCCAAATACATTACCCCTTACCCTCGCTCCCCATACACTGTATACATAACCCCTCACCCTCTCTCTCTCATACTGTCTATATACATCATCCCTCACCCTCTCTCCCCATACATCATCCCTCACCCTCTCTCCCCATACATTACCTCTCACCCTCTCTCCCCATACTGTCTATATACATCCCCCCTCACCCTCTTTCCCCATACTGTCTATATACATCACCCCTCCCCTCTCTCTCCATACTGTCCATAGATAATTCCCCCTCTCCATCCTCTATCTCACCATTCTGTAGCCATAAGAACTTCCCACTCCCCATTCCTATCCCCCCATACTGTGTCCATATACATTTCCTCCTGCTCACCCTCTCTTCCCCCATACTGTGTCCATACATGCTTCCCACTTCAGCTCCACTGGAGCACTTATTACCAGTGGTATCTGCCACCTATGCACTGCAACGCTGAAGAATGATGTCAGCAGTGTGATCAGCTGACCTGATCACATTACAGCCATCGCTCTGACCCGGAAGTGCCGGCGGTCACCGCTTCAATTGTTCATGTGTCTAAAAGATACAGAGAGAATTGATCAGTAGGAGCTGCGCACCGCACTTCTTCTGAGTCTTGGCTGTCAGTTTGACAGCCAGGACTCAGAATAGCCTGCGCCCGCTACAGGGGCGACAACTGCACCCGGGGCACATGCCCTATCTGCCCCCCAAGATACGACTCTGACTAGTCATGTGACAGAGGGGTGGTTCCAAGTCAGTGGCGCTCATGTGATGTGCCTATTTACATGTGACCCACAACTCTCAGACCGCGGCCCGCGAGCCAGCAGCGCCATCATGGTAATGGCGGTGCATGCTAGCTGGGCCATATTGTCCACATTGTTCGTTGTCAGGGGAGACACCAACAGGCTCAGCGCTCCCTGGAACTAAAATTCTCTGTGAATGTAGAAGGACCATGTATGTATGGACTATACCCATGTTTGCTGACCATATATTGGAAGATATCCCGAACATTACACAAAGTTAGTATATACTAGAACCATACTATAAGATTGACATGAAAAAGAAGGGATAAGCAAATAATAAATCCACCCCATAGGTTATAAATGGAATGATTCCCTATTCAGTGAATTATATTTTCACATTTTAATTTTTTTTTTAAATGCTACCAGTGATCATACTAAAGATACCCCAGGGCCTATAGTATGATAACCAATAACCATATGTGTGGCCATAATTATTGCAACAATTTGATGTAAACAGTAATAATTGCTATTAATTAAACCTTCAAGGTGGTGGTTAATACCGGCCTAAGAACAATATATGGGCACTTACTAATCCAAAGTAGTCAGATTACTAACCCTCAGATTCAAGGGCAATTTTGGCATAAAAATAATTAAGTGTTGAAAATTGTGTAATTACTATTGTGTGGTGAATTTGATGTGACTACTTAATTTAGTTCAATGCCTAGGAACAGTGATCAATATTCTGTGAATTATGTGGTTACTCAAGAAGTAGTGCAATACCCAATATTAATAACTAAAAACCTACTCTTATACAGTAACTGAGGGCTGTGTGCCAGTGTCTGTTCTTTCTATGCTTCCCATAGCTGTGTGTCCTGTTGGGACCCAGTCACTCTCAGCCCTTGTTCACATTGAGGCCTATTTTGACCCATGGTAAGGTTTTAATATTTGAGAGTGTTGGTACTGTCCCACACCTTGTCGCAGTGGGATGGTTTTATGCTTTTTTGGATCAAAAAACAGTGTTTACAAAGTACCCTATGTTTATTTATATGCACTATGCTTTTATTTAGTTACAGTAGGTTATATGTCCATATTATTTATATCTTTGTTTTTTCTTCTTGTCTTATGGCCAGTGTGAACATGAGCTTACAAGCTGCATGTATACCAACTCATACTCCGGCTCACTTTTTTTTCTAGTTAAATAGTGCCCATTCATTAACCCCTTGATTTTTCGGGTTCTTCTTGCTCCCCTTCTTCCGAGATCCACAAGTTTTTTTTATTTTTACATCAATATTGCCATATGAGGGCTGTTATTGCATTTTGGGCAAAATTGTGATTACCAAAAACCATAATTTTGGGCATTTGGAATGTTTTTTGCCGCTATGCCGTTTACTGATCAGATTAATTGATTTTAGATTTTGATAGATTGGGCATTTCTGAATACTGCGATACCAAATATGTGTATATATTTTTTCTTTTAAGCCTTTAATTTTCAGTAGGGCAAATGAGAGTTGATTTGGTATTTTAGGAGTTTTTTTTATTTTATTTTACTTTTTTTTTTATTTTACTAATTCCAATAGGGGACTATAAGGATCAGCAGTCTGATCGCTCATTCATTTCTGTTTATCAGAGCAGCACAGCTTTGAACAGCAGAAATGCTGCGTTCTTGTTACAGCTGCTGCTTTGCCGGCTGTAACAGGACCTATGTTATGATAGTGACTGGAGTCATCATATGACCCGTCGCTACCATGACAACCATAGGCTCCCCATGATCATGTCACGATGTCGGCGGGGAAAGGCGCGATTCCCGCTGCAGCGATTTAAATTGCACTGTCACATTTTGAGAGCGCGATTTAAGTGGTTAAGAGGTGCAAGTGGATCGCGGAACCACCTGCACCTTTAAGCGACACATCAGCTGTTTTAATCAGCAGACATGTGCAGGGATCGTCACTGGCTCACCGCAGCAGCCAGCGGTGATCACTGCTTCATGATTTAGGACGTACCGTTACATTCTAGGTCGTGAAGGGGTTAATACTATTTTGCTATATTAACCATAACAATTTTTGTACAATATCCCATTCTTATCCATGTAATCCAGACAATGTCATCATTAGAACATTTTTCATCAATAGAACCATAATCCCCACAATTCCAAATTCCTCATGTACATTCTTATTATTTTTATTTTTCAGGGGATCCACCCCTACTGCAACTAATTTGTTGTCCCGGGCGAATACCAGCCAGCCCGGTAATCTCAACAGGTAAGTCACCATTCAAATAAATACCAATCTAGGAAGAAGCAAAATAAATTAAAACTTATACATAAAACCAACAAACCATCATTAAAAACACAACATGCTAACCCACCCAATCTCGATACTTCAATCTTATCCTTCTTACAAAAAAGCATACTTCCACGAAAAAAACACACTGTCTTATATTTTTCTCTGACGCCTCATTGGGGGACACAGGACAATGGGTGTTATGCTGCTTATCCATAGGAGGACACTAAGTAGATGCAAAGATGTTAGCTCCTCCCCTGCAGTATACACCCCCTGGCCCAGCCAGGCTACTTCAGTTTTAGCTTAGTGTCTATAGGAGGCACATCTCTGCAGACTACTGCAGCAAGAATTTTTTGTTTTTAGAGGGCGACGGTTTCCTTCGGGGACTGATTTCCCAAAACCATCAACAGGCGGGAACGTGGAGTGTCGCCTCCCTGTACCCCCTCCTGCGACGCTGGATCCTGGGCTGTTACTCACTGGACGACGGGTCTCATGGCACCGATTTTCCAGAGCCCAGAGCAGATGAAAATTTCCTCAGTCCCTCTGGCAGGTTCTGAGTTGATACACGCTCTGCACCAGCGTGACCAGGCAGAGACTGCCATCTCCACATGAGGTGAGATCCTTCCTGACTGGATTCTTTTCCAGAGCCCAGAGCAGATGAAAAACCTCCTCAGTCCCTCTGGCAGGTTCTGAGTTGATACACGCTCTGCACCAGCGTGACCAGGCAGAGACTGCCATCTCCACATGAGCTGAGATCCTTCCTGACTGGATTCTTTTCCAGAGCCCAGAGCAGATGAAAAACCTCCTCAGTCCCTCTGGCAGGTTCTGAGTTGATACACGCTCTGCACCACCGTGACCAGGCAGAGACTGCCATCTCCACATGAGCTGAGATCCTTCCTGACTGGATTCTTTTCCAGAGCCCAGAGCAGATGAAAAACCTTCTCAGTCTCTCTGACAGGCTCTGAGTTGATACATACTCTGCACCGGTGTGTCCGGACACAGCAGGCATCAGAATCTCCACACTGGAGCTGATATCCCTGACAGGAATTAGCTCTGAGGTGAAATCCTCCCTGACAGGATTTAGAGCAAAGGTCAAGCTCCCAGGACTCAGTGCACTGTTGTTGTGCAGGGCTGGAGGGGGGAAGGGGAGTCCCTTTCCACCATTTTATTATATTTTCTCCTCACACAGTAGCTATGCAGAGCACCGCTCCCTCTCCTTACCGCTCCCTCTCCTTGTGATCAGAGTCTGTGGGCGTCTCTGAGCTTCCTCCTTCCCACAGGAAACATTAGCTCTGCAGTATATTGCTCCCTCGTTACAATCAGAGTTTGTGGCTCATCAGCCTGGGGCTGCAGTCACATGTTTTATGCTTTGCACAACTACAGCAACAACTACCGTGTTTTTCCAAAAATAAGACACTGTCTTATATTTTTTTTGCCCCCCAAAAAAGCACTAGGGCTTATTTTTGGAGGCGTTCTTATTCTTGGAGAAAGACGGTTGAGGGTAAGTTTACCCCCCAAAAAAAGCAGACCCCCCCCACTTCCCAGGAGACTCATACTCACCAGACCAGGACGTCTGTGTGATTCCAAGGTCCTCCTGTGATCTCCGGTCGGTGCTGCACGCCGTCCTACCCTGCTGCTAGCTGACACGCTGACACACACAGCAGATCACAGGCACACCCAGCAGATCACACAAACACAGCAGATCACACACAGCAGATCTCACACACACACACACACAGCATATCACACACACACAGCAGATCGCAGATATACACAGCAGATCACAAACAGCAGATCGCAGGCACACACAGCAGATCACACACACAAACACAGCAGATCACACACACACACACACAGCAGATCACACACAAAGCAGATCTCAGATATACACAGCAGATCACACACAGCAGATCGCAGGCACTCACAGCCGATCACAGGCACACACAGGCGATCATAGATACACACAGCCGATCGCAGAAAAACACACACACAGCAGATCACATACACACAGCAGAACACACACACACACAGCAGTGCACAGAGGAGAAAAAGAGCACACATAATTCAGGCGCACATCAAAGAATATTGTAATCATATATATTTTTTATTTTTACGAGAAAAACAGTTTATTAGGTCCATGAAAAACACACAATAAAATCATTTAAAACCATACAATACAAGACACGGCCTCTATAAAGTGACTCCGGGATAGTAAACCTAGTCAATATAAGACAGATATAATATCAAAGTTGTACATCAATTGATTCTCCAAACCACAGATCTAAGGTAAGTAGTGATTACTCGCATGCAGAAAATAAGCTCTACTGGTGAGGTAGACAGTTGTATATATATATATATATATATATATATATATATATATATATATACGAAGTATGACACTATCGTATATGTACTGTCTTATAGATAACCATATCAAAAGACAATGGAGGTATAACCAATACCAGGAACAGTTGATTGGCAACAATATAGCAGTGTGAATTAATCATACAAGTGCATATCAAATATATATAGAGCTTGTATAAAAAAAATAAAATATATATATTTATAATAGCAGCGATTGCTAAATGGATACTACCTGAGAAACCATCAGTATTTAGCTCTAGAAAACAGCACTCTATAAGGGTGATGGTGTGACCAGCAGAAAGTTATTAATGCAGTACTGAAGAGCTGCCACCAGACTGCCTAGATACCTGCTGGCTGCATAAACACCAGATATAGATCACCCAAAAAATACCAAATGTGCACACATGGTCAAAAAAGACCGAGAAAGTCTCATTAGAGAAGTATAATTACCAACCGGGCCCGGTGTATAAGTAGAACTGCATGCACAAAAATATAGGGAGAATATCAAGGCGCAAAAGAGCAAGGTATGCTGTGAAGGTCAAAGTAATCACTACTTACCTTAGGGGTGCTTCACACACAGCGAGATCGCTGCTGAGATCGCTGCTGATTCACGGTTTTTGTGACGCAGCAGTGACCTCATTAGCGATCTCGCTGTGTGTGACACTGAGCAGCGATCTGGCACCTGCTGTGAGATTGCTGCTCGTTACACACAGCCCTGGTTCTTTTTTTTATTGTTTCTCTCCCGCTGATAAGCACACATAGCTGTGTGTGACAGCGAGAGAGCAACAATCCTGAATGTGCAGGGAGCAGGAGCCGGCATCTGACAGCCTGCGGTAAGCTGTAACCAAGGTACACATCGGGTAACCAAGGTGGTTACCCGATATTTAGCTTCGTTACCAGCCTCCGCAGCTCTCACGCTGCCAGTGCCGGCTCCTGCTCCCTGCACACGCTAAGTTAAGCGGTGTGCGCTGGTAACTAAGGTAAACATCGGGTAACCATACCCGATGTTTACCTTAGTTACCAGTGTCCGCAGCTTCCAGACGCCGGCTCCGTGCAAGCGCAGCGTCGCTTGCACGTCGCTGCTGGCTGGGGGCTGGTCACTGGTCGCTGGTGAGATCTGCCTGTTTGACAGCTCACCAGCGACCATGTAGCGACGCAGCAGCGATCCTGACCAGGTCAGATCGCTGGTGGGATCGCTGCTACGTCGCTAAAGTGTGACGGTACCCTTAGATCTGTGGTTTGGAGAATCAATTGATGTACAACTTTGATATTATATCTGTCTTATATTGACTAGGTTTATTATCCCGGAGTCACTTTATAGAGGCCGTGTCTTGTATTGTATGGTTTTAAATGATTTTATTGTGTGTGTTTTTCATGGACCTAATAAACTGTTTTTCTCGTAAAAATAAAAAATATATATGATTACAATATTCTTTGATGTGCGCCTGAATTATGTGTGCTCTTTTTCTCCTCTGTGCATTGTTGTTTTGCACACATTAGGCAGCACTCATTGTGTTACTATAGGCTGTGCACCCCGTCATTTCGTTTACACACACAGCAGATCGCAGATATACACAGCAGATCACACACATCCGATCGCAGGCACACACAGCCGATCACAGATACACACTTCCGATCGCAGGCACATAAAAGCCGATCACAGATACACACTTCCGATCGCAGGCACATAAAAGCCGATCACAGATACACACATCCGATCGCAGGCATACACAGCCGATCACAGATACACACATCCGATTGCAGGCATACACAGCCGATCACAGATACACACATCCGATCACAGACACACACAGCCGATCGCAGAAAAACACAGCCGTTCGCAGACACACACACACATACATAATATCACATCCAGCACTTACGGCCGCAGGGAATGAGAGCAAGTCACGTGTCCGGCCGCAGGTCCTGTTCCTTGCGCTCCACTGCACTGCCTCTCAGGAGAAGAGATCGGTGTCTCTGGATGAGGTATGTATGCGATCTGATGTGCGTGCGATCCGATGTTTGTGTGTGTGATTTGATGTTTGCGTGTGATCCGATGTTTGTGTGTGCGATCTGATTATGTGTGCGATATGACTGTGTGCGATCCGATGTTTGTGTGTGAGATCTGGTGTGTGTGTGTGAGATCTGGTGTGTGTGGGAGATCTGGTGTGTGTGTGTGTGTGTGTGTGTGTGTGTGTGTGTGTGTGTGAGATCTGATGTGTGCGGGTGTGTGATCACTGCAGGTCCTGCCGCTCAGTGTCGGGTTAGTGTAATTGCCGGGTGCCGCTGTGTATAATGAAGTGTCCTGCAGTATCTGTATATTTTTTAGCGGCACGGACACTTCATTATTGATCCGGGAGTAGGGCTTATTTTCGGGGGAGGGCTTATATTTAAGCCTTTCTCCGAAAATGCTGGAAATCCCTGCTAGGGCTTATTTTTGGGGGAGGTCTTATTTTTGGAAAAACACGGTATAAGACTTCTAACGTACAGCCTATTATTCAGCCTGCACTACCTGCCACGCTGAGCTACTAGGGGTTGATAGCCCCTCTTCCTTCTGTGAGTGCGGTGCCCCTGTAGCCCCCCCTCCCGCCCCGCCACCACCGCAGCAACTGCTGCCAGCCCAGAGCCTACGGCTCCCAGTCCCCCGGAATGGGCACAGTTCCCAGAACCTGGTGCTGGCTATGCAACATCGTCCTCACACCTCTCGGGGCCCCTGGACAGAACGCAGCCTGATGACACCTCTGTAGAGGGTTCTTCTGATAAGAATCAGCCCTCTGCTTCACCGGTTGCAGATCAGAAAAAGGGCATGACCCCCATGGTTCTCCCTCGGGGGTACACAGATGGGGTTCTCCCACATGTTCCGCGGTCTCTGAGGAGCCGGAGGAAGGGGAATGATGTTTGTACCAGGATGATTCCTTGGTTTCAACCTCCCCGAGCGATTAAGCTGCGATGGACTATCTTATTGCAGCAATCAACCAAACTGTGTTTGTGTGCAGCAATCAACCAAACTGTGCATGTGTGCAGCAATCAACCAAACTGCATGTGTGCAGCAATCAACCAAACTGTGCATGTGTGCAGCAATCAACCAAACTGTGCATGTGTGCAGCAATTAACCAAACTGTGCATGTGTGCAGCAATCAACCAAACTGCATGTGTGCAGCAATCAACCAAACTGTGCATGTGTGCAGCAATCAACTAAACTGTGCATGTGTGCAGCAATCAAGCAAACTCTGCATGTGGAAGATCTCCCATCCACTACTACTGACCACGCGGTCTCCTTTAAAAGGGCGAAGAAACCTAAAAAAAAAAAATAACGTTTTTGCCGGCGCTTCGGTATCCGTAAACTCATGTAGTCTCGGTACCCCTTGGCTTAGCTGTCTCTAAGGGCTGGGCCGATCCTCTCTCGGTGGACCCCCCCCCCTCCCCCGGCCTCCCGCCTACCTGAAAGACCCTCCTGTCTTTTACTTGATGGATCCTCCTTCAAGGACCCAACAGACAGACAAGTGGAGCAGCTCGATCGCTCCGCCTTGAGGCCGCGTGTCCCTCTCTCCTTCCGTGTGGATCGCACAGGCATCAGGAATAACAGTTTTCCTCAGGCCCTCACAGAAGTAACAGTTCACATTGCTGCGGCGGTGGAGTACCTCATGCAAGCCTCCCTCGATGCTGCTATGCGCAGTTTTTGCCACCTCGAATACCATAGCCATCCGTAAGGCCCTCTGGTTCCGATAATGGAGAGCGAACTCTGTCCCTTAGAAGCCTCTCACAGTACTCCTTTCCAGACCAATGGCTTGGCGATCGTCTGCACAGGCTCTTTTTTTCTGACGCCATGGGAGGGAAAGAGTACCTCCCTCCCCCAACTCTAGCCCAGGATGTTTTTTAATAGACACGCAGGGCCTGACCTTCTGAGCCCTCCCCAGGTCCACCTCGTCCTGGCAGTCTATACAAAGACCGAGGAGTCTCGTCCTCCTCCATCTGGGCTGCCGCCTCAGACCACAAATGGGTGCGAGACCTTGTGTCTTCGGTTACCACATTGAATTCCGGACCCGATCCCCGGGTTGGTCTTTTTCTCTCAAACCCCCCAAAGGCTCCAAAACACCATGAGGCCTTCTCCTCAGCAATCCACTCCTCCAAACGGCGGGGGTGATAGTACATGTTCCGGATGACGAGATGGTCAAGGCCTTCTATTCCAACCTCTTTGTGGTCCCCAAAAAAGGACGGGTCAGTTCGACTCATCCTGGACCTCTAACACCTGAGAAAACATGTGCACGTAAGGAGACTCAGAATGGAGTTCCTAGGGTCCATTATTACCTCTATGGTCGAAGGAGAATTCATTGCTTCAATAGCTATCAGGGACGCGTACCTGCACATACCCATCGCCCCAGCTCACCAAAAGTTCCTCCGCTTCACGGTTCAGGACTTCTTTTTTCATTTGTAACCCTACCCTCGGCCCTGCCACAGCACCAAGGGTCTTCACCAAGGTCATGGTGGCTGCCATGAGTGCCCTTCACGCCAGGAGATTGGCTGTTCTGCCTTGCTTGGATGACCTCCTCATCAAGGGCTCAACCAGCGTGCAGATCTCTGTGGGCTCTCTATCCCGCTTAGGGTGGCTTCTGACTCCAGTCAAATCATCCCCGCTCCCGTCAAAATCCGTCACCTCCCTGGGCATGTTCCTGGACAGCCTTCGGGGCTTGATATTGCTCCCTCAAAACAAGGTGACCGCTCTACAACAAGCGGTACACTGCCTTCTACTCTTGTACTCCTCTCGCTCCATACGATTCAGTATGAGAGTGCTAGGTAGGATAGCGGCGGCTATAGAGGCAGTGCCGCTCGCTTAGCCACACACCGACTGCAGCTTGCGCTTCTAGCTGACTGGGACAAGAGCCCCCTTTTCCCTGGATGAATTTTTTCACCTGACTCCTTCAGTCAGGTATGTGCTTTGCTGGTGGCTTCGGCCCTCTTCCATATTGAGAAGGAGATTTTCTCTCCCAAGTGGACTGGATACTCCTGACCACGGATGCCAGCCTCTTAGGCTGGGGAGCAGTGTACTGGCTCCACACCGCTTGAGGACGTTGGATGCCCCAGGAGTCTTCCCTTCCCAGAAATCATCCTGAAAGTCAGCGCGATCTTTCTCGCGCTCAGGTCGTTCCTCCATCTGCTAGCAGGTCGTCTGAGTCGAGTCCAATTTGACAATGCAACAGCTGTGGCCTATGTCAATCGGCAGGGAGGTACCAGCAGCAAGACAGCTTATCTCAAGGTCCTCAGGATCCTCACCTGGGCCGAATCGACTGGGTTTGTGATTTCACCGGTACACATACCGGGAGTAGAGAACTGGGCGGCGGACCTTCTAAGTCGCCAAGGCCTAGCCGCCGGAGAGTGGTTTCTCCACCCAGAAGTGTTCTCACACATCTGCTCTCGCCGGGGTACGCCGGACGTGGGTTTAATGGGCTCAAGGTTGAACGCAAAGGTACCCGCGTTCTTAGCCAGGTCACGTGATCAACAGTCCATCAGCGCGGATGCTCTACTCTCCTGAAGTCGCTTCTGTCTACCTTACAGGTTTTTCGGTACAATTGCTCATGGCGCCTCTTAAGCATCCCAGACCTGCTGACCCAAGGCCCATTTCCCATCAGAACTCCAGAGCCCTTAAGATGACGACCTGGCCATTGAGACCTGGACTTTAAAAAGAGCGAGATTCTCTCCCGCGGTCATCTACACCATGATCAGTGCCCGAAAGCCGGCCTTCATCCTGTATTTGCCACCGCACATGGAAAAGTTCCTTTCCCGGTGCAGGGAATCCAATGTCCAACCTATGCCTCTGGCGATCCCCAGAATCTTTGTTTTCTTTTTTGCAGTCAGGTTGCAAAAGGGGTTGGCCCTCAGCTCCCTTAAGGGGTAGGTTTCATCTTTCTCAATATTCTATCAATGCCGGCTAGCTTGCAATCCGCAAGTCCAGATTTTCCTCCAGGGCGTTTCCCATCTAGTCCCACCGTACAAATGGTCGCTGGACCCATGGGACCTCAATCTCATTCTGGACGGTCTCCAGAGGACCCCCTTTGAACCTCTTAAGGAATCTTCTCTTGCTCTTCTCACCTGGAAGGTAACATTCTTAGTGGCGATTACGTCCATCAGACAAGTTTTGGAACTGGCAGCACTCTCTTGCCGCGAACCCTTTCTGATCTTTCATCAGGGTAAGGTAGTTCTACCCAGTCCCCCCTCCTTTTCCGGATTTTCTTCCAAAGGTTACTTCCCCGTTTCATTTGAACGAGGACATTGTTCTGCCTTTCTTTTTGTCCACACCCAGTCCATAGGGTGGAAAGGTCTCTACATTCGCTAGACCTTATGAGGGCTCTCCGATATTACATACCCAGGACAGCCTCTTTAGGAACATGGACTCCTTGTTCGTCATTCCTGAAAGGCCTAAGAAAGGACAGGCAGCTTCATAGGCAACGCTGGCTCGCTGGATTCGCTCTGCGATCCAGGAGGTCTACCACTTGCAACTCAAGCCCATTCCTAGTGGGCTGCGGACTCCTTCCACGCGAGCAGTTAGCGCCTCTTGGGCCATCAGGCTTCAGTGGAACAGAGGTGGAAGGCCGCGACCTGGTCTAGCCTGCATATTGTTTCAAAGCATTACCGAGTTCATACCCAGGCTTCGGCTGAGGCGAACCTAGGTAGGAAAATTCTGGAAATGACAGTGGAGCACCTATCTCAGTAGGCGCTCCTGGCTATCTGGGACTGGTTCCTAGTCCTTGGGTTGCATTGTTTATTGTTTACCCACCCAGGGACTGCTTTAGGACGTCCCATGGTCCTGTGTCCCCCAATGAGGCGTTAGAGAAAAACAGATTTTTGTGTACTCACCGTAACATCGTTTTCTCTTAGCCATCATTGGGGGACACAGCACCCTCCCTGTTGCCCTGTTGGGCCTTAGTTTTTTCTCTTAGTACCTTTTTGTTATGAGCATTCCCTCGTGTTTTTTGTTACTTGTTCTCCTACTGCTTGTGTACTAAAACTGAAGTAGCCTGGCTGGGCCAGGGGGTGTATACTACAGGGGAGGAGCTAACATCTTTGCATCTACTTAGTGTCCAACTATGGATAAGCAGCATAACACCCATGGTCCTATGTCCCCCAATGATGGCTAAGAGAAAACGATTTTACGGTGAGTACACAAAAATCCGTTTTTTTTGCCCCCAAAAAAGCATAAAAGACTGTCCAGCACATCCACTAGGTACTTTGAACAGGTGCACGCTGAAAATGTTACAAAAAAATATGCACAGCAGCAGTCAGAAAAACTAAAATATGCAAATTCGTGTAATCACGGCAGCCTACAACAAGGTGTATCTCTTTTTGCCGGGACCCTATCCTAATACGCCTTTATCTGGGTTAAATAACCTACATGTAATGGACAGGTAGCATCCAGCTAAATAAAAAGCTCAGGCTGGAGTGCGGAGGAGTGTTCTGTCAGAAAGGAATGTAATACTAATATAAAAAGACTGACCAGCACATCCAATAGGTGTGAAAAGTTGCACGCTGAAAATTCAACAAAGTTGCAAAAATTTTCTGCATGCACCTGTTTATGACTGAGCACTCTGCCCTCCAGACTGAACGTTTTCATTTAACTGGATCCAACCTGCCCATTTCATGTAGTTTTTTTTTAGCCCAGATGCAGGAGTTTTTGGAATGAGTCCCGGCAAAAATAGGTATGCCTTGTCGTCGGTTATTGGCCCTTCCCAGCTTAAAAATAGCAGGCTGCAGCCACCCCAGAAGTGGCACATCCTTTAGATGCACCAATCCTGGCTCTTCTCCCCTGCTCATCCCGTTGTCCTGGTGTGGTGGCAAACGGGTTAATATAAGGGGTTGATACCAGCTCTAATGTTACCTTGCATCAAGCCCTGGGGTTAGTAATGTTACAGCATCTATCAGATACCCGACATCACTAACCTAGTGAATAATAATAAAAAAAATTAGACTACAAATATGTTTTTTATTTGAAAACACATTCCCTTTTTCACCAATTTATTAAAAAAAAGTCTGATGCCTTGTAATCCATTTTGGAGGTCCCACGACAACTCTGTGTTCCAGGATATGAAGGCGCAGGGAACGTATTCAACATTTCTTCGTCGCTCCATTGGGAGACCCAGACGATTGGGTGTATAGCTACTGCCTCCGGAGGCCACACAAAGCATTACACTAAAAAGTGTAAGGCCCCTCCCCTTCTGGCTATACACCCCCAGTGGGATCACTGGCTCACCAGTTTTCGGCTTTGTGCGAAGGAGGTCAGACATCCACGCATAGCTCCACTGTTTAGTCAGCAGTAGCTGCTGACTATATCGGATGGAAGAAAAGAGGGCCCATATGGGGCCCCCAGCATGCTCCCTTCTCACCCCACTGGTGGTTTGTAAGGTTGAGGTACCTATTGCTGGTACGGCGGCTGGAGCCCACATGCTGTTTTCCTTCCCCATCCCCCTGAGGGGCTCTGAGGAAGTGGGATCTTACCGGCCCCAAAGCCCTGAGGCCGGGCTCCATCCACAGACCCATTGAACCTGCTGGATGTGGAGCGGGAGTGCCGTTCAGGGACATGGCCCTGCACCATTCAGGTACTCTGTGTCCCCGTACACACAGGCACAGCACACTCCAGACTTGCTGGGTGTGCTAGTGCGCCGGGGACAGTAAAGGGTTACAGTCACTGCAGCCTAGCTGAGTGACTTTATTTATTGGGAACTACCGCGCCGGACGCTCCGGGAGCGGCGGCGCGGCTGGGACTTGTAGTGCGCCGGGGACTTAGCGCCGACCGCGCATTTACGGCGGCGGCGCTTATAAATCCAGTCCCCGGCTTTTGCGGCCTAGCTCCGCTTCGTTCCCGCCCCCACCCTGTCAATCAGGGTAGGGGAGAGACGCTGTACAATCAGCAGCGCCGAGGGCTGGAGCCTTATTTACATGCTCCAGCCCTCTCACTGGACACTGTGGGACGCCGGTTTCCCGCTCTGACTTGGGGCACGCCCACGGCCCGCCCCTACTCACACGAGCTGGAGAAGGACGCCGGCAGCCATTACTGCAGTCCGAGCTGAGAGAACGGACTCTGGGCAACCAGGCACAGGACTAGGGCGACCACACACCCGCTTATAGGCGGGCGGTAAGCGGCACCTGAAGTGCTGACACTAAATACCGCAGTTTGTCCATTTGTATTTTATGCTTACACTGCATAGGTCGCTATTTTGGGCTATATGCCCTCTTAGATGGCGACACATCAGCAGCAGGAAGGCATGGGTGCTAAGGCACAGGCTTTCTATGCTGCTTGTATTGCACGTACTGAAGTGTTCATGTGTATTTATGCTTGTATGCTATACACTGCACTGTACGGTCGCTAGTCTTGGCTATATTCGCCATACAATGGCTAGACTACAGCAGCAGAAAAGCAAGGGTGCTGAGGCACAGGTTTTTTTCTATGCTGCTTGTATTGCAGGTGTTGCAGTGTTCATTTGTACTTATGCTTGTATGCTATACATTGCACTGTATGGTCGCTATTCTGGGCTATATTCCCCTAGACGGCTAGTCTACAGCAGCAGAAAAGCAGGCTTTCTATGCTGCTTGTATTGCATGTGCTGCAGTGTTCATTTGTACTTTATGCTTGTATGATATACATTGCACTGTACGGTCGCCATTCTGGCTCTATAAGTCGGCAGCAGCATATAAGCAACACAGGCTTTCGATGCTGTTTTTACTGCATGTGATACTGTTCCACGGCACTGAACCCCATTGTGTGCAATGCTCCCCTGTAGCACTTGGTCAGCCGGGGTCTCTACTTGACGTGGCCAAAAGAACCACCTCTCAACCCTGTCCAAGGACAGGGACGGAGTTGCAATGGGATAGAGACTTGCAGTCCGGACAGGCCATGGGCAATCTGGATCATTGCTCCCTGGCCACCCTCATTTGGAATAAAATCGGTGCTCCGGGGGGGGGTCCCAGGAAAACTCTCTGTATGATGAGGCAGACGTAGCTCATCAGGACTTTGATCCTGACACCGCTCTCACTCCGGATACACCGGATGGTGACGCCATAAGGACTGATCCTATAGCGTCCATCAATGGAATGTTGGATCTTTTCTCCCTCAGCTCCCCCAGGGGAGGAGTCAGCTTCACAGCAGGAGAAGTCCCATTTTCAGTAGCTCAAACGTATATTGAGTATTGTTCTGGCCACGCTGTCTTCAGAGAAGCAGTCCAGGAACACCACGCTTCCCAGATAAGCGTTTTCTCCAAACGTATTAAGGATACACGTTATCACTTTCCCCCTGACGTGGTCAGGCGTTGGACCCAGGGTCCAAAGGGGGATTCTCCAATCTCCAGGCTTGCGGCTAGAGCCATAGTTGCAGTGGAGATGGGACTTCACTTACAGATGCCATTGACAGACAGATGGACTCTGGTTGAAATCTGTCTATGAGGCTATCGGCGTGTCGGTTGCTCCGGCATTCACAGCCGTATGGGCACCCTAAGCTTTTCAGCTGTTCTTGCACAGCTGGTCTTGAGCACATGTACATCTGTGCCGCAGGGGCGTCCGTAACCTCGCAATGTCTGCATTGCGACTTACCCTATTAATGCTGTCCTGGAAGGACAGTCGAGGTTTCGGTCCTTCCCAGGCTCGGGCAGGTCCCAATTGTCCTCGTCCAAAACGGCTGAAAAGCCTCAGAGGGGCTCAGCTTCCGGCCGGGCTCAATCACGCCCAAGGAAGGCAGCCGGAGGAACCGCTACCAAGGCGGTCTCCTCATGACTCTCAGCTCTCTCATCTCTCCGCATCCGCGGTTGATGGCAGACTCGCTCGCCTTTGGCGACATTTAGCTGCCACAGGTCACAGACCGGTGGGTGGGGGACAGTGTGCCCACGTGCACAGGACAGAGTTCTGTTCTCGTCCTCCGACTCGATTCTTCAGAACGTCCCCACCTCCCCACCGAGCAGATGCTCTTCTGCAGGCAGAAGGAGTGGTAATCCCGGTTCCTCTTCAGGAACAAGACACGGTTTTTCTCCAAACTGGTTGTGGTGCCAAAAAAGGATGGCTCTTTCCGTTCCGTTCTGGACCTAAAACTGCTCAACAAGCACGTGGAGGCCAGGCGGTTCCGGATGATACCCTCCGCTCCGTCATTGCCTCAATGTCTCAAGGACTAGCATCAATAGACATCAAAGATGCTTATCTCCACGTGCCGATTGCTACAGAGCACCAATGTTGTTCTACGTTTCGTGATAGGAAACGACCATCTTCAGTTCGTAGCTCTGCCATTCGGGCTGGCGACAGCCCCACGGGTGTTCGCCAAGGTCATGACGGCAGTGGTAGCAGTCTTGCACTCACAGGGACACTCTGTGATCCCTTACTTGGACGATCTACTTGTCAAGGCACCCTCTCAAGAGGCATGCCAACTCAGCCTGAATGTTGCGCTGGAGACTCTCCAGACGTTCGGGTGGATCATCAACTTCTCAAAGTCAAACCTGTCGCGACCCAATCACTAACGTATCTTGGCATGGAGTTTCATACCCTCTCAGCGGTAGTGAAGCTTCCGCTGGACAAGCAGCGGTCACTACAGACTGGGGTGCAGACTCTCCTTCAAGGTCAGTCGCACTCCTTAAGACGCCTCATGCACTTCCTCGGGAAGATGGTGGCGGCAATGGAGGCGGTTCCGTTTGCGCAGTTTCATCTGCGTCCACTTCAATGGGACATTCTCCGCCAATGGGACGGGAAGTCAACATCCCTGAACAGGAAAGTATCCCTTTCTCAGACGGCAAGGACTCTCTGCAATGGTGGCTTCTTCCCACCTCATTATCACAGGGAAGATCTTTCCTACCACCGTCTTGGGCGGTGGTCACGACAGACGCGAGTCTGTCAGGGTGGGGAGCGGTTTTTTCTCCACCACAGGGCTCAGGGTACGTGGACTCAGCAGGAGTCCACCCTTCAGATCAATGTTCTGGTAATCAGAGCAGTGTATCTTGCCCTACTAGCTTTCCAGCAGTGGCTGGAAAGAAAGCAGATCCGAATTCAGTCGGACAACTCCACAGCGGTGGCATACATCAATCACCAAGGAGGGACACACAGTCGGCAAGCCTTCCAGGAAGTCCGGCGGATTCTGATGTGGGTGGAAGCCACGGCCTCCACCATATCCGCAGTTCACGTCCCCGGCATAGAAAACTGGGAGACAGACTTCCTCAGTCGCCAGAGCATGGACGCAGGGGAATGGTCCCTTCACCCGGACGTGTTTCAGACAATCTGTCGCCGCTGGGAAAGGCCGGACGTCGACCTAATGGCGTCCCGGCACAACAACAAGGTCCCAACCTTCATGGCACGGTCTCGCGATCAAAGAGCGCTGGCGGCAGACGCCCTAGTGCAAGATTGGTCGCAGTTCCGGCTCCCTTATGTGTTTCCACCTCTGGCACCCTTGCCCAGAGTGCTACGCAAGATCAGATCCGATTGCAGCCGCGTCATACTCGTCGCCCCAGACTGGCCGAGGAGGGCGTGGTATCCGGATATGTGGCAGCTCACGGTCGGCCAACCGTGGGCACTACCAGACCGACCAGACTTACTGTCCCAAGGGCCGTTTTTCCATCGGAATTCTGCGACCCTGAACCTGACTGTGTGGCCATTGAGTCCTGGATCCTAGCGTCTTCAGGATTATTCCACGGGGTCGTTGCCACCATGAGACAGGCTAGGAAGCCCACGTCCGCTAAGAACCACAGAACGTGGAGGATATTCTTATCCTGGTGCTCTGCTCAGGGAGTGTCTCCCTGGCCATTTGCATTGCCTACCTTTCTTTCTTTCCTGCAATCTGGGTTAGAAAAAGGTTTGGCGCTCGGCTCCCTTAAAGGTCAGGTATCGGCGCTATCCGTCTTTTTTCAGAGGCGTTTGGCACGCCTTCCTAAGGTGCGCACGTTCCTACAGGGGGTTTGCCATATCGTTCCCCCGTACAAGCGGCCGTTAGATCCATGGGATCTGAACAGGGTACTAGTTGCCCTCCAGAAACCGCCCTTCGAGCCTCTGAGGGAGGTTTCACTTTCTAGACTATCCCAGAAAGTGGCTTTTCTGGTAGCGATCACATCTCTTCGGAGAGTGTCTGAGCTGGCAGCGCTGTCATCCAAGACTCCCTTCCTGGTCTTCCACCAGGACAAGGTAGTGCTGCGCCCCATTCAGGAGTTTCTCCCGAAGGTGGTATCCTCTTTTCATCTTAATCAGGATATCTCCTTGCCTTCGTTTTGTCCTCATGCAGTTCATCGGTATGAGAAGGATTTACATTTGTTAGATCTGGTGAGAGCACTCAGAATCTACATTTCCCGTACGGCGCCCTTGCGCCGTTCGGATGCACTCTTTGTCCTTGTCGCTGGTCAGCGCAAAGGGTCGCAGGCTTCTAAGGCCGCCCTGGCTCGATGGATCAAGGAACCAATTCTTGAAGCCTACCGTTCTGCTGGGCTTCCGGTTCCATTAGGGCTGGAGGCCCATTCTACCAGAGCCGTGGGTGCTTCCTGGGCATTATGACACCAGGCTACGGCTCAACAGGTGTGCCAGGCAGCTACCTGGTCGAGTCTGCACACTTTCACCAAACATTATCAGGTGCATACCTATGCTTCGGCGGACGCCAGCCTAGGTAGAAGAGTCCTGCAGGTGGCAGTTGCCTCCCCGTAGGGGAGGGCTGGCTTCGCAGCTCTAACATGAGGTATTTCTTTACCCACCCAGGGACAGCTTTTGGACGTCCCAATCGTCTGGGTCTCCCAATGGAGCGCCGAAGAAGAAGGGAATTTTGTTACTTACCGTAAATTCCTTTTCTTCTAGCTCCTATTGGGAGACCCAGCACCCGCCCTGTTGTCCTTCGGGATTTTTGGGTTGTTTCGGGTACACATGTTGTTCATGTTGAACGGTTTTTCAGTTCTCCGATGTTACTCGGAGTGAATTTGTTTAAACCAGTTATTGGCTTTCCTCCTTCTTGCTTTTGCACTAAAACTGGTGAGCCAGTGATCCCACTGGGGGTGTATAGCCAGAAGGGGAGGGGCCTTACACTTTTTAGTGTAATGCTTTGTGTGGCCTCCGGAGGCAGTAGCTATACACCCAATCGTCTGGGTCTCCCAATAGGAGCTAGAAGAAAAGGAATTTACGGTAAGTAACGAAATTCCCTTCTTTCTGGAAGCGCAAGCATTCCATTTGAGCAGTGTGGTTGCAGTGACCTGAGAATACTGCACTCACATTGCCCTGGTCCAACCAAAAGCAGAGTGACCTGCAGTAACCTTATTCCAGAATAAGGGGGGCACACTCAGGGAACACATCTCCTATTTTCTGGAAGTGCAGCACTGCATGTTAGGAGTGTGGGTGCATTGACCTGAGAATACTGCACTCACACTACCCCGGTCCAACTGAAGGCAGTGTGAGCTGCAGTAACATCACTGCGTTGCGCACAGTGAGCCGGCTGAGAGCCTCTCTGCACATGCGGCCATCATTTTTCTCGGACATGTACCGCCCCAGCAGCGATTGAACCACTCGGATCCGGGTGTCGCTACTCTTGGCTCGAGGGTCTCCGGACCCGGGGGCTTGGGATCACTCCGAAACGTGATGGGGGCTTATTTACAGGGGAGTTAGATAGTTTGTGATGCCACCCGTGGTGTGCGGTAATAGGGAGTACCACCGCTGCCGTTGGGAGTACTCGGGGCGATAAAATGGGGCAGCCAGATAACGTTACCCTCCACGGGTAGGGAAAGGCCCCGGGACCATGGATGGTGGGATGGATTGCAGGGGAAGCGCAGGCTTGCTGGTAGCGGTGGTTAATCAGGTACTCACTCAAAAGGAAAGCAGACACTGACAACGTAGTAAACCAAGTCTCTGGGTGTCGCTGCCCTCTTGGGAGGAGCTCGTCTGGGTTCCATCTCTTGCAGCACTACCTGGTGGTCCATAACCTGCCTGTGTGCACAGAATTGAAAGTGTTCAGGTGGCCCGTAAGCTTGGAGCTGTCCGTGCCCTGCTCCCTACTATGGGTAGCAGAGGAGCTTGTGTGCCGCCCCCGTGGAAGCAGCCGGGCTGCTCGGATCCGGATCCGCAGTGGCTCGATGGGTCTCCGGACCCGGGGGTCGTGCAGCCACTCGAATAAAAGGGGGTATTTATAGGGGATTGTGATAGTTCGTGACGCCACCCGTGGTTTGTGGTAATCTGAGAGTACCACTGCTGCTGTTGGGAGTACCCGGGGGTGAAGACAGGGGGAAGCCAGATGTTAGGACCCTCCACGGGTAGGGGGGATGCCTCGGGACTCAGTGATAGTGCTTGGGGAGTGCCGTGGGGAGTGAAGGGGGTCCCTTATGTACTCACTCAGTCCATAAAGCTGACACCGACAACCAGATAAACCAAAGTTCTGTACACCGCTGCCAATGAGGGGAGCTATTTTGGGTCCCGTCCCCAGTGGTGCTGTCTGATGGTCTGTAACCTTCTTCTTGGCACTTTGTTCACTTTTCTGGTGGTCCTGGTAGCTTGAAACTAGCCGGGTCCTGCTCCGCAGTATGGCTAACTGTGGGAGCTTGCTCTCAGGGTTCACGCTTGGGATTTTCTGGACCGTTTTGTGGAAAGTCCTATCCCCCTCGTTGCGCTAGTACCCCGATTCTGGAGCGGGTGGAGAGCGGATCTTGAAGGCTCCGTTCTCGTCGGGCTAATTGTCAGGTTGCCTGAAGCTCCTTCCTGACCTAGGGTCCACGTACCCCGTCGTGCCCTGGGCCCGGCCCGGGAGATGGTACAAGGCCGCCGGCTGCTCCCTCGGCAGTACCGTGCCCCTTATCACGATCCCCATGCGACCGGGAGTCCAGCTCCTACTAGGTCCAGACCACCGTCTGTTACCTAGTGACTTCCAAGGAGCCCAGCTCCTGACCTCCTCTCTCACCGAGAGCTACTACTCAACTTCTCTTCTGGAAGCTCCCACTCCCCAGCTCCTCTCTCACTGGGATCTACTTCTGTTCTGAACTGCTCCTGACACTCCTGACCTCCCCTTAACCAACCCCCCCAAGTTGGCGACCCTATTCCACTCAGGCCGTCCACTGGTGTGTCTATTGGGTGTGGTTCAGAGTGTTCCTAGGATTTACTAACTGTTGTTGACAACACCACTTAGCTGGGGACACATAACCAAGGAGGAGGTGGATACTGTGCATAAGGGAAGACTGCACAATACCCTGTGACGTCCTGATAGGCCAGGGCGTCACACTTGCTCTCAGGAGCTCACGCTTGGGATTTCTGTGGGCTGCTTTGGTTGGAAAGCCCTATCCCCCTCATTGCGCTAGTGCCCTCCGATCTCTGAGCTTCATGGGAACAGTCCATAAAGGCCCTGTCCTCCGCAGGTTAATTGCCGGGTTGCATGAAGCTTCTTCCTGACCTAGGGTCCAGTACCCCGACGTGCTTTTGGCCCCAGACCGGCTATTGGACTGCAGCTGCCGACCGTCCTCCTTGACTAAGCCAGCACCCAGTCCCAATCTCCCGCGACCGGGTCTCCGCTTCCTCCGGGTCCAGACCACCGTCTGCAACCCAATCTACGTTTTCCTCTGGGAGCTCCAACTCCCAGCTTCCTTCGCGCTCCTCACAGCTCGAGGGCTACCACTGTTCTGACTTGTCACCTCCCACCTCCCTGCCTGACCCCTAGGTGGGCGGCCCTATTCCAGCTTAGCAGCCCACTGGTGTTCCTGACAGGGTGTGGTGCGAGTTGTGATTAGGATTTTTAGATGCTGGTGGAGGCAGTGCTGCAAGTTGGGAACCAAGAACCAAAGGGGGGTTGAGCCCTACACTGGGAGATAAAGAGCGTGCAGTACCCTGTGACGACCTGACTAGTCCAGAGGCATCACAATTTCTTCTGAAGACAAGGCGAAGGAGGGGTCACGGGGGATCAGAGCTGCATCATGTACGGAAGGACCAGAGGGGTGGCAGCCTGACATAGGGTGACCTGGGAAAACCTTTCTGTTCCATCTGTCATGTCAGATTGCACAGAAATCAGAGGAGGAGGATGAATGCGGCAGGCACACCACTCGTGCAGCAGCAGCCATGTTAGATCATCGGGAGGGAGACGGGGTCAGGGAGGAGGAGACTTTGGGCACACCGGGGGACTGAGGAGGACATTTATCTCCCATTAGATATGTTTGATTATACCAAATGGAAGATTCATCATCTTTTTACTGCCACTGCCTTAACGTCCACGTGGTCACTGGTATACAGTATGAAATGGCGATCACGTGACCGGGGACCAGAAAAACCGACTCGGATCGTGATCTCCAGTGTCTCATCTACCACTGGTAACTAAAATCCTGGTGATTTTCCAAACTGGAAGGCGCTATACCCTTTTTCCTGAGCGGCTGTTAAAAAGCGTCGCAAAGGAATAAGTACCCTTAACTTCCCCCGTTAAAAGGCTTATCGGCGGTCGTTAAGGTGCTTATTGTGTACATACAGCCTACAAAGCTAGGATGGATAGATAGATGTCAAACACATGTATAATGTCCAACTCTCCTAAATATTTTTTATGCTGGCACTGTTTCACTGGCATAAAAGAGTGTTCAGTCTTGTATTTAGCCAAAAAATAGATAATTTAAAAAAATTACGTGGGGTCCCCCCCATTTTTAACAGTCAGCTAGGGTAAAGTAGATGGCTGCAGCCTGCACACTGAAGCTACATAGGTAAAGATGGTTGACCTCGGGGAGATCAACATCCAACACCGCGGGGACACCATCACGTGTTTCTCAACGCTTTGACACTAGAACAAGGCCCCCTGGGAAAATATGCAAAACAAGAATGCTGCGGAGACACTATCACATGTTTCTCAACGCTGGCAGGAAACTAGCCAGGTCTTTCACTGGGAAGGAACAACCATGGGAAGGGCAGTCTCCAGTCAAGGAAACCGCCTATACCAAAACGTGGTATCCATCCACAGACAGCTGTTTCGGGGTATTTGTCCCTCATCAATGTGGAGTAGGAAACTGGCTAGTGGGAGCAATGCCTAGTAGAAGACTACATAGGTAAAGATGGTTAACCTCGGGGAGATCATGTTTTGGTATAGGCGGTTTCCTTGACTGGAGACTGCCCTTCCCGTGGTTGTTCCTTCCCGGTGAAAGACCTGGCTAGTTTCCTGCCAGCGTTGAGAAACACGTGATGGTGTCTCCGCGGCATTCTTGTTTTGCACACTGAAGCTAGCAGCTAGCTTCACCTGGCAGAGGTCTCCCCAATCTGTTCATTCATTCATTCATTCATTCATTTATTTATTTATTTATTTATAAATAATTAAAAAGAAAAACATGGGGTCCCCCCAAAAATTGGGTTACCACCAGCCAAGCTAAAGCGGACAGCTGGGGTCTTGCATTCATAGGAAGGACCATGTTTATTTGGCCTTTCCGAGCCTATAAATAGCAGGCTGCAGCCTCCCCAGAAGTGGTGCATCCATTAGATGCGCCAGTCCTGGCACTTTCTCCCCGCTAATCCCGTTGCCTTGGAACGGTGGCAAACGGGGTAATATAAGGGGTTGATACCAGCTGTAATGTCAGCTGGCATGAAGCCCAGGGGTTAGTAATTTTGAGGCGTCTACTAACCCTTTTAGTAATAAAGAACATAAAGACAACAAAACCCTCCCTGCCACATTCCCTTTTTCACCAAATTATTGAAAAGAAAAAAAAAATTTGGTCTGCCGTAATCCCTTTTGGAGACCCCCACAACAACTCTGTCATCCATGATAAGGGGGCACGCTTAGCGAACATATACATCATTTTCTGGAAGTGCAGGCACTCCATGTCATGTGAGGAGTGGGCTCAGTCTCCTTGCTCGCAGAGAGCTGTCTGAGAACTGGCTCACTGCGCATGAGTCCGCCATTTTTTTCAGAAGGAGAGGTCGCGGGGGACTGCTGCAGAAGGTACAGGTGGGGACCTGTGGTGGACTTTTCTGTCTCATCTGACATGTCAGAAATCGGAGAAGGATGCTTGTGACAGATGCACAACTCATGTGCCTGCCTTTTTGGAGATCAGGAAGAGGAGAGAGACTGGGGAGGGGTGGACTTTGGCCACACCGGGGGAGGACATTTATCTCCCATCTGATGTGTTTGATTATGTCATGTGCGAGGTAAGATAACGGTGATGACGTGACCGGGGGCAGGAAAAAACTGCTAGTATCGTAATTGCCTAGGACTCCCCAGAGATTTTCCGACGCTGGGGGTTGCAATTCACTTTTTTCTTACCGCTGTTATTGGCGATAAGGAATAAGTACCCTTTACTGCAGCTGTTTTAATCTGTAAATCCAACGTAAAGAGATTAAAAATAGAAAAAAGTACACAACAATAAATAAAGGGGCGGCAATCATAGATGAGGACTATGTGAATAAATGACAAATAGCTTTGTTACAAATACATGTGTAAATGTAAAACAACGTGTGTGTGAATCCGCATTTGACTCAGGGAACGTCATTAACTGTTTTGAGGGGAAATTTTAACCCCATGCTTTACAGTTATTCACCAAAAAACCTGTCTCCATTAAAGTCAATGGAGCTGGGAACACAATGCAGCCAGAACTTCAGAAGAATGTGCAGCCATGCCTTGAATGGAATGTTGGCGTGTCACAATGCAGCCAGGGAAAGAGACAGACAAAAAGACAGACAAAGAGACAGACAGATGGAGATAGACACAGACAAAGAGGCAGACAGACAAAAAGATAGAAAAAGACACAGACAGGGAAAGACAGACAGGGAAAGAGACAGACAGAAAAAGACAAGGAAAGAGGTACAGAGACAGACAGGGAAACAGGGAAAGAGATAGAGAGACAAATAGGAAAAGAGATAGAGAGACAGACAGGGAAAAAGACAGACAGACAAAGACATAGAGACAGACAGGGAAAGAGACAGACAAAGGGATAGAGACACAGAAAGAGAAACAGACACCGAGAGATACAGACTGAGACTGGGACAGAAATAGTTACTATCTAGGGCAGGGGTGGGGAACCTCCGGCCCGCGAGCCGTATGCGGCCGCAACGACTTTTTCTGCGGCCCCCGGGCTGATTCCCGGGGACTGCAGTGCTGGGGCGGCAGCCGCATATTACTTGCTGCTGGCCCTTTAAAACCCCACACAGTGCGTTCAATGCTGAACGCTGCATTTCCTATACCTGAAAGACTACGTCCCCATGCTGGCACTGCCTACGTGAGGACATACTTTGTAGGTGGGGTCGGCGTGAGGAGCGCTAAAATCAAAAGGAGAGGATTGACTGCCAATCATCCCCCAGGTCTTACTGTGCCGGGCAGCACTCTGTGCCCAGCGCCGGCGGCTCCCTGTGCCCGGCGGTTGCGGCAGCGGCTCCCTGTGCCCAGCGGTTGCGGCGGTGGCTCCCTGTGCCCGGCGGTTGCGGCGGCGGCTCCCTGTGCCCGGCGGTTGCGGCGGCGGTTCCGTGCCCGGCGGTGGCTGCTCCTCTCTGTGCCCGGCGGCTCCCTGTGCCCAGCGGCGAAGGCGGCTGCTCCTCTCTGTGCCCGGCGGCAGAGCTCTCCGTGCCCGCAGCCACCTCCAGCGCTCAGTGATCCCAGCCTTCCCCAGTTCTCTAACTACCTCCAAGCTCATCCGGGTCTGCCTGTGCCCCCAGCGCTCTGTACCTCCAGTTCTCTGTGCCCCTCTTTCTCCCCAGTGATCTATGCCCCCACAGTCTCCCCAGTGATCTGTGCCCCACAGTCTCCCCAGTGATCTGTGCCCCCCAGTCTCCCCAGTGATCTGTGCCCCCCCAGTGTTCTGTGCCCCCCAGTCTCCCCAGTGATCTGTGCCCCCCAGTCTCCCCAGTGATCTGTGCCCCCCTCCAGTGTTCTGTGCCCCCCCAGTGTTCTGTGCCCCCCCCAGTCTCCCCAGTGATTTGTGCCCCCCCAGTGTTCTGTGTCTCCCCCCAGTCTCCCCAGTGATCTGTGCCCCCTCCCAGTGTTCTGTGCCCCCCCAGTCTCCCCAGTGATCTGTGCCCCCCAGTCTCCCCAGTGATCTGTGCTCCCCAGTGATCTGTGCCCCCCAGTCTCCCCAGTGATCTGTGCTCCCCAGTGATCTGTGCCCCCCAGTCTCCCCAGTAATCTGTACCCCCCCAGTGTTCTGTGCCTCCCCCCAGTCTCCCCAGTGACCTGTGTCCCCCAGTCTCCCCAGTGATCTGTGCCCCCCCCAGTGTTCTGTGCCCCCCCAGTCTCCCCAGTGATTTATGCCCCCCTAATGATCTGTGCTCCCCTAGTCTCCCCAGTGATCTGTGCCCCTCGGTCTCCCCAGTGATCTGTGCCCCCCAGTCTCCCCAGTGATCTGTGCCCCCCCCAGTGTTCTGTGCCCCCCCCAGTGTTCTGTGCCCCCCCCAGTGTTCTGTGCCCCCCTCAGTGATTTGTGCCCCCCCCAGTCTCCCCAGTGATTTGTTCCCCCCCAGTGTTCTGTGTCTCCCCCCAGTCTCCCCAGTGATCTGTGCCCCCTCCCAGTGTTCTGTGCCCCCCCAGTCTCCCCAGTGATCTGTGCCCCCCAGTCTCCCCAGTGATCTGTGCTCTCCAGTGATCTATGCCCCCCAGTCTCCCCAGTGATCTGTGCTCCCCAGTGATCTGTGCCCCCCCAGTGATCTGTGCCCCCCAGTCTCCCCAGTAATCTGTGCCCCCCCAGTGTTCTGTGCCTCCCCCCAGTCTCCCCAGTGACCTGTGCCCCCCAGTCTCCCCAGTGATCTGTGACCCCCCCAGTGTTCTGTGCCCCCCCAGTCTCCCCAGTGATCTATGCCCCCCTAATGATCTGTGCTCCCCTAGTCTCCCCAGTGATCTGTGCCCCACAGTCTCCCCAGTGATCTGTGCCCCCCAGTCTCCCCAGTGATTTGTGCCCCCCCCCAGTGTTCTGTGCCTCCGCCCAGTCTCCCCAGTGATCTGTGCCCCCTCCCAGTGGTCTGTGCCCCCCGAGTCTCCCCAGTGATCTGTGCCCCCCAGTCTCCCCAGTGATCTGTGCTCCCCAGTGATCTGTGCCCCCCCAGTGATCTGTGCCCCCCAGTCTCCCCAGTGATCTGTGCTCCCCAGTGATCTGTGCCCCCCAGTCTCCCCAGTGATCTATGCCCCCCCAGTCTCCCCAGTGATCTATGCCCCCCTAATGATCTGTGCTCCCCTAGTCTCCCCAGTGATCTGTGCCCCTCAGTCTCCCCAGTGATCTGTGCCCCCCAGTCTCCCCAGTGATCTGTGCCCCCCCAGTGTTCTGTGCCCCCCCCCAGTGTTCTGTGCCCCCCCCAGTGTTCTGTGCCCCCCCCAGTCTCCCCAGTGATTTGTGCCCCCCCCCAGTGTTCTGTGCCTCCGCCCAGTCTCCCCAGTGATCTGTGCCCCCTCCCAGTGTTCTGTGCCCCCCGAGTCTCCCCAGTGATCTGTGCCCCCCAGTCTCCCCAGTGATCTGTGCTCCCCAGTGATCTGTGCCCCCCCAGTGATCTGTGCCCCCCAGTCTCCCCAGTGATCTGTGCTCCCCAGTGATCTGTGCCCCCCAGTCTCCCCAGTGATCTGTGCCCCCCCAGTGTTCTGTGCCCCCCAGTCTCCCCAGTGATCTGTGCCCCCCAGTCTCCCCAGTGATCTGTGCCCCCCCCCCAGTGTTCTGTGCCCCCCCAGTGTTCTGTGCCCCCCCCCAGTCTCCCCAGTGATTTGTGCCCCCCCAGTGTTCTGTGTCTCCCCCCAGTCTCCCCAGTGATCTGTGCCCCCTCCCAGTGTTCTGTGCCCCCCCAGTCTCCCCAGTGATCTGTGCCCCCCAGTCTCCCCAGTGATCTGTGCTCCCCAGTGATCTGTTCCCCCCAGTCTCCCCAGTGATCTGTGCTCCCCAGTGATCTGTGCCCCCCCAGTGATCTGTGCCCCCCAGTCTCCCCAGTAATCTGTGCCCCCCCCCAGTGTTCTGTGCCTCCCCCCAGTCTCCCCAGTGACCTGTGCCCCCCAGTCTCCACAGTGATCTGTGCCCCCCCCAGTGTTCTGTGCCCCCCCAGTCTCCCCAGTGATCTATGCCCCCCTAATGATCTGTGCTCCCCTAGTCTCCCCAGTGATCTGTGCCCCACAGTCTCCCCAGTGATCTGTGCCCCCCAGTCTCCCCAGTGATCTGTGCCCCCCCAGTGTTCTGTGCCCCCCCCAGTGTTCTGTGCCCCCCCCCAGTCTCCCCAGTGATTTGTGCCCCCCCCAGTGTTCTGTGCTTCCGCCCAGTCTCCCCAGTGATCTGTGCCCCCTCCCAGTGTTCTGTGCCCCCCCAGTCTCCCCAGTGATCTGTGCCCCCCAGTCTCCCTAGTGATCTGTGCTCCCCAGTGATCTGTGCCCCCCCAGTGATCTGTGCCCCCCAGTCTCCCCAGTGATCTGTGCTCCCCAGTGATCTGTGCCCCCCCCAGTGATCTGTGCCCCCCAGTCTCCCCAGTAATCTGTGCCCCCCCCAGTGTTCTGTGCCTACCCCCAGTCTCCCCAGTGACCTGTGCCCCCCAGTCTCCCCAGTGATCTGTGCCCCCCAGTCTCCCCAGTGATCTGTGCTCCCCAGTGATCTGTTCCCCCCAGTCTCCCCAGTGATCTGTGCTCCCCAGTGATCTGTGCCCCCCCAGTGATCTGTGCCCCCCAGTCTCCCCAGTAATCTGTGCCCCCCCCCAGTGTTCTGTGCCTCCCCCCAGTCTCCCCAGTGACCTGTGCCCCCCAGTCTCCACAGTGATCTGTGCCCCCCCCCAGTGTTCTGTGCCCCCCCAGTCTCCCCAGTGATCTATGCCCCCCTAATGATCTGTGCTCCCCTAGTCTCCCCAGTGATCTGTGCCCCACAGTCTCCCCAGTGATCTGTGCCCCCCAGTCTCCCCAGTGATCTGTGCCCCCCCAGTGTTCTGTGCCCCCCCCAGTGTTCTGTGCCCCCCCCCAGTCTCCCCAGTGATTTGTGCCCCCCCCAGTGTTCTGTGCCTCCGCCCAGTCTCCCCAGTGATCTGTGCCCCCTCCCAGTGTTCTGTGCCCCCCCAGTCTCCCCAGTGATCTGTGCCCCCCAGTCTCCCTAGTGATCTGTGCTCCCCAGTGATCTGTGCCCCCCCAGTGATCTGTGCCCCCCAGTCTCCCCAGTGATCTGTGCTCCCCAGTGATCTGTGCCCCCCCCAGTGATCTGTGCCCCCCAGTCTCCCCAGTAATCTGTGCCCCCCCCAGTGTTCTGTGCCTACCCCCAGTCTCCCCAGTGACCTGTGCCCCACAGTCTCCCCAGTGATCTGTGCCCCCCCAGTGTTCTGTGCCCCCCCCAGTCTCCCCAGTGATCTATGCCCCCCTAATGATCTGTGTCCCCCTAGTCTCCCCAGTGATCTGTGCCCCCCTCAGTCTCCCCAGTGATATCTGTGCCCGGAGCCTCTCCCAGTTCTGTCTGTGCCTTCAGCCTCTCCCATCCTTCTCTGTGCCATCTGTGCCCCCAGCGTCCCCCTGATTTGTCTGTGCCTCCAGCCTCTCCCATCATTCTCTGTGCCCCCAGGGCTGTCTGTGTCCCTCCGGCATCCCCCAGGGCTGTTTGCCCCCGGCTATTTATATAACCCCAGCAATGTTTGTGCCCCCCAGCTATGTCTGTGTATCCCAGTGATGTGTATATACCCCCAGTGACGTCTATGCCCTGCTGCTTCCCTAGTGATGTATATTCCGCCCAGCCCTCCCCAGCAATGTTTATGCCCCCCTAGCTATGTTTGTGCTCCCCATCAATGATGTATGTATCCCCCAGTGATGTATGTACCCCCCAGTGATGTCTATGCCCCCAGCCTCCCCAGTGATCTATATTCCTCCCAACCCTCCCCTGTGATGTATATACAGCAGTCCCAGCCAACTGAAACCTGGAAAAGCAGTTGTGAAAAGCAACAAGATCAATATCGCCTAATATTACAGCTGCACCAAAGAGTACAAGCTCCAGCCCCACAGTGAGTTAATTGTTTGACCAAATATATTGGGGTAATTTTCAAGTTGATAATTTTGTGCGGCCCCCGAAGGTTGGTAGAAATTTCCAAATGACCCCCGGCAGAAAAATGGTTCCCCACCCCTGATCTAGGGCAACACCGAGTACTACAGCTATCACGGCAATAACCATATTGTTTAACCTGTAGATGCAATCTAACAGTCATATTTATACAGTATACCCTAGCAACTGACATATACAGTTATTTATTATTTAAAGGAGCAAGCAGATCAGCAGAGATTAACTCTTGCTAGCCTGCCTATGAATCAGCACACAGCAGATCGATGCCCAAGTCTGCATGTGTTGATCCCAGACACCAGAGAAACCATCGGGCGGAGCGTCAGAATCTGCAATGTGAACAGAGCCGTACTCCGCCATGACATTCAGAGAAGTTTATTTTTTCCATTTCTAATCATAAAATATATTTTATTCATTACACTGGATTAGTGAGTTGGCTTCTTATCCTTTTTTGTTTATATACATTAGATACTGCGTATTTCTAATCCCATCCTGTGTGATACACTCCATTGAGCCTTGTGTGTAATCCCAGAGTGTGTTATCCTCTGCTTATCTAATCACAGCAAGTCATACAGTCTGCGTATGATACAGCGAGCAGTACCAACTTAGCGCATGTCCGCATGCTGCAGTTTTGTCATAGCCACAAAAATGCCCCCTGTGGCCAAAACAATGCATCAAAAAATGTGTTTCTTCGGCGCTCCATTGGGAGACCCAGACGATTGGGTGTATAGCTACTGCCTCCGGAGGCCACACAAAGTATTACACTAAAAAGTGTAAGGCCCCTCCCCTTCTGCATATACACCCCCCGTGGGATCACGGGCTCCCCAGTTTTATGCTTTGTGCGAAGGAGGTCAGACATCCACGCATAGCTCCACTGTTTAGTCAGCAGCAGCTGCTGACTATGTCGGATGGAAGAAAAGAGGGCCCATACTTGGGCCCCCAGCATGCTCCCTTCTCACCCCACTTTTGTCGGCGGTGTTTGTTAAGGTTGAGGTACCCATTGCGGGTACGGAGGCTGGAGCCCACATGCTGCATCCTTCCCCATCCCTCTGAGGGCTCTGGGTGAAGTGGGATCTTACCGGCCTCCAGGCTCTGAGGCCGGGCTCCATCCACAGACCCGGAGATCCTGCTGGAATGGAGCTGAGTATCGTCAGGGACAAGGCCCTGCAACGTTAAGGTACTCTGTGTCCCCGTACAGACCACGCACACACACACCAGCATGCTGGGTGTGTTAGTGCGCCGGGGACAACAGCGCTGCGCGCTGGGGCTATACTCACTGCAGCTTAGCTGAGTGAGTTAATGTGTGGGAAACGGCCGCGCCGGCCGCTGCTAGAAGCTGCGGCGCGGATGAGACTTGTGGTGCGCCGGGGACTTCCGCGCTGACCGTGCTTTTACGACGGCAGCGCTTATAAATCGAGTCCCCGGCTTTTGCGGCCTAGTTTCGTTTCCTTCCCGCCCCCGGGCCTGCCAGTCAGGGAAGGGGCGAGACGCTGTACAATGGTCAGCACCGAGGGCTGGAGTCTTATTTACATACTCCAGCCCCCTCACTGGGCACAGTGGGACGCCAGTTTCCCGCTCTTTGTCTGGGGCACGCCCACGGCCCGCCCCTCTTCACAGGACGCCGGCAGCCATTCCTGCATGCAGTCTAAGCTGGAGAACGGACACAGGCTCTGGGAGACCCGGTCAAGGGATTCTGGCGACCACACACCCGCTTAAGCGGGCGGTAAGCAGCACCTTGGTGCTGACCCCACTAGTGCCACAGTGTTTTGTGTACTTTATGCTTGTACCTATATTTGCACTGTACGGTCGCTTCTTGGCTATATACCCCTAGATTGCTCTGAGGAGACAACAGTATGTCGTCCGCAGAAAAGCAAGGGTGCCAAGGCACAGGCTTTCTATGCTGTCTGTACCGCATGTGAGGCTGTTTTACCGGCAGGTTCCACTAACCCCCATTGGGTAGAGTCTCTGCTAGTGGTGGCCCAGAGAGAGCCACCTGTGAAACTGTCCAGAGGACAGAGTTTGCAGTTTTTTGCTGATAAAATGTCTGGGACTATGACCAAGATTCTAGAAACTTTGCAGTCCAGGCCGGTGACTCAGACAATGGGCACTGTTGAATCAATGCCCCCCGGTCTCCCTCAGTTGGAACTAATACGTGCTCCAAGGGGGTCCCATACATCCCAGGCTGAAGGCTCTGCACGGACGACAGTCCCAGCAGCCTAAGCGAGCTCGCTGGGAGAGACCCTCGACTTCACACACTGGTCAGGGTCTCAGCGAGAGGATTCTCTGTATGATGAGGCAGAGGTAGCTGATCAGGATTCTGATCCTGAGACCGTTTTCAATCTGGATGCTCCTAATAGTGACGCCATGGTGAATGATCTCATAGCGTCCATCAATAGACTGGTGGATATTTCTCCCTCAGCCCCTCCAGTGGAGGAGTCAGCTTCGCGGCAGGAGAAATTCCATTTCAGGTATCCCAAGCGTAAATTCAGTACTTTTTTGGGCCACTCTGACTTCAGAGAAGCAGTCCAGAAACACCACGCTTATCCAGACAAGCGTTTCTCCACACGTCTTAAGGATACACGTTATCCCTTTCCCCCTGACGTGGTCAAGCGCTGGACCCAGTGTCTAAAGGTGGATCCCCCAATCTCCAGGCTTGCGGCTAGATCCATAGTTGCAGTGGAAGATGGGACTTCACTTAAAGATGCCATTGACAGACAGATGGACCTCTGGTTGAAATCTGTCTATGAAGCTATCGGCGTGTCGTTTGCTCCGGCATTCGCAGCCGTATGGGCACTCCAAGCTATTTTAGCTGGTCTTGCGCAGGTGGACACTGTCACACGTACATCTGTGCCGCAGGTGGCGTCCTTAACCTCGCATATGTTTGCATTGCGACTTACGCTATTAATGCTGTCCTGGACTCTACGAGCCGTACGTCAGTGGCGTCCGCCAACTCCGTGGTTTTTACGCAGAGCCTTGTGGTTAAGGGAATGGAAGGCAGATTCTGCTTCCAAAAAGTGCTTAACCAGTTTGCCATTATCTGGTGACAGACTGTTTGGTGAGCGATTGGATGAAATCTTTAAACAGTCCAAGGATAAGGATTCTTCCTTACACCAGCCCAGATCAAACAAAACCCAACAGAGGAAAGGACAGTCGAGGTTTCGGTACTTTCCAGGCTCGGGCAGGTCCCAGTTTTCCTCGTCCAAAAGGACTCAAAAGGCTCAGAGGGGCTCAGATTCCTGGCGGGCTCAATCACGCCCAAAGAAGGCAGCCGGAGGTACCGCTACCAAGGCGGTTTCCTCATGACTTTCAGCCCTCTCTCTCCGCATCCTCGGTCGGTGGCAGACTCTCCCGCTTTGGCGACATTTAGCTGCCACAGGTCAAAAAACGGTGGGTGAGAGACATTTTGTCTCACGTGTACAGGATAGAGTTCTGTTCTCGTCCTCCGGCTCGATTCTTCAGAACTTCCCCACCTCCCGACCGAGCCGATGCTCTTCTGCAGGCAGAAGGAGTGGTAATCCCTGTTCCTCTGCAGGAACAAGGTCACGGTTTTTACTCCAATCTGGTTGTGGTGCCAAAAAAGGACGGCTCTTTCCGTTCCGTTCTGGACCTAAAACTGCTCATCAAGCACATGAAAACCAGGCGGTTCCGGATGGAATCCCTCCGCTCCGTCATTGCCTCAATGTCTCAAGGAGATTTCCTAGCATCAATAGACATCAGGATGCTTATCTCCACGTGCCGATTGCTCCAGAGCACCAGCGTTTGCTACGATTCGTTATAGAAGACGAGCATCTTCAGTTCGTAGCCCTGCCCTTCGGTCTGGCGACAGCCCCACGGGTTTTCACCAAGGTCATGGCAGCAATGGTAGCAGTCCTGCACTCTCAGGGTCACTCTGTGATCCCTTACTTGGACGATCTACTTGTCAAGGCACCCTCTCAAGAGGCATGCCAACACAGCCTGAACGTTGCGCTGGAGACTCTCCAGAGTTTCGGGTGGATCATCAACTTTTCAAAGTTAATTCTGACCCCGACCCAATCGCTGACATATCTTGGCATGGAGTTTCATACTCTCTCAGCGATAGTGAAGCTTCCGCTGGACAAACAGCGTTCACTACAGACGGGGGTGCAGTCTCTCCTTCAAGGCCAGTCACACCCCTTAAGACGCCTCATGCACTTCCTAGCGAAGATGGTAGCAGCAATGGAGGCAGTCCCTTTCGCGCAGTTTCATCTGCGTCCACTGCAATGGGACATTCTCCGCCAATGGGATGGGAAGTTGACGTCCCTAGACAGGAACGTCTCCCTTTCTCAGACGGTCAAGGACTCTCTTCAGTGGTGGCTTCTTCCCACCTCATTGTCAAAAGGAAAGTCCTTCCTACCCCCATCCTGGGCGGTGGTCACGACAGACGCGAGTCTGTCAGGGTGGGGAGCAGTCTTTCTCCACCACAGGGCTCAGGGTACGTGGACTCAGCAAGTGTCCACCCTTCAGATCAATGTTCTGGAAATCTGGGCAGTGTATCTTGCCCTGCAAGCCTTCCAGCAGTGGCTGGAAGGCAAACAGATCCGAATTCAGTCGGACAACTCCACAGCGGTGGCATACATCAACCACCAAGGCGGAACACGCAGTCGGCAAGCCTCCCAGGCAGTCCGGCGGATTCTGATGTGGGTGGAAGACAGAGCATCCACCATATCCGCAGTTCACATCCCGGGCGTAGAAAACTGGGAAGCAGACTTCCTCAGTCGCCAGGGTATGGACGCAGGGGAATGGTCTCTTCACCCGGACGTGTTTCAGGAAATCTGTAGCCGCTGGGGGATGCCGGACGTCGACCTAATGGCGTCTCGGCATAACAACAAGGTTCCGATTTTCATGGCGCGGTCTCACGATCAAAGAGCTCTGGCGGCAGGCGCCTTAGTTCAGGATTGGTCGCAGTTCCAGCTACCCTATGTGTTTCCCCCTCTGGCACTGTTGCCCAGAGTGCTACGCAAGATCAGCTCCGATTGCCGCCGCGCCATCCTCGTCGCCCCAGACTGGCCGAGGAGGTCGTGGTACCCGGATCTGTGGCATCTCACGGTCGGCCAACCGTGGGCACTACCAGACCGGCCAGACTTACTGTCCCAAGGGCCGTTTTTCCATCTGAATTCTACGGCCCTGAACCTGACTGTGTGGCCATTGAGTCCTGGATCCTAGCGTCTTCAGGATTATCTCAAGACGTCATTGCCACCATGAGACGGGCTAGGAAGCCGACGTCTGCCAAGATCTACCACAGGACGTGGAAGATATTCTTATCTTAGTACTCTGCTCAGGGAGTGTCTCCCTGGCCATTTGCATTGCCTACTTTTCTTTCCTTCCTGCAATCTGGTTTGGAAAAAGGTTTGTCGCTCGGCTCCCTTAAAGGACAAGTCCCAGCGCTGTCTGTATTCTTTCAGAAGCGCCTAGCACGACGTCCTCAGGTACGCACGTTCCTGCAGGGGGTTTGTCACATTGTCCCTCCGTACAAGAGGCCGTTAGACCCATGGGATCTGAACAGGGTACTAATTGCTCTCCAGAAGCCGTCCCTCGAGCCTCTGAGGGATGTTTCACTTTCTCGACTTTCACAGAAAGTGGCCTTTCTGGTAGCGGTCACATCTCTTCAGAGAGTGTCCGAGCTAGCAGCGCGGTCAGCCAAAGCTCCCTTCCTGGTGTTTCACCAAGACAAGGTAGTGCTGCGCCCGATTCCGGAGTTTCTCCCTAAGGTGGTATCCCCCTTTCATCTCAATCAGGATATCTCCTTACCTTCCTTTTGTCCTCATCCAGTTCATCGATATGAAATGGATTTGCATTTGTTGGATCTGGTGAGAGCACTCAGAATCTACATTTCCGCTCGGATGCACTCTTTGTACCTGACTCTGGTCAGCGTAAAGGGTCGCAGGCTCCCAAATCCACCCTGGCTCGATGGATCAAGGAACCAATTCTTGAAGCCTACCGTTCTGCTGGGCTTCCGGTTCCCTCAGGGCTGAAGGCCCATTCTACCAGAGCCGTGGGTGCGTCCTGGGCATTACGGCACCAGGCTACGGCTCAGCAGGTGTAGTTACCTGGTCGAGTCTGCACACTTTCACCAAGCATTATCAGGTGCATACCTACGCTTAGGCGGATGCCAGCCTAGGTAGAAGAGTCCTGCAGGCGGCGGTTGCCTCCATGTAGGGAAGGGCTGTTTTACGGCCCTAACTTGAGGTATTAATTTACCCACCCAGGGACTGCTTTTGGACGTCCCAATCGTCTGGGTCTCCCAATGTAGCGCCGAAGAAGAAGGGAATTTTGTTACTTACCGTAAATTCCTTTTCTTCTAGCTCCAATTGGGAGACCCAGCACCCGCCCTGTTTCCTTCGGGATTTTTGTTTTTTTCGGGTACACATGTTGTTCATGTTGAATGGTTTCAGTTCTCCGATGTTCCTTCGGATTGAATTTGTTTAACCAGTTATTGGCTTTCCTCCTTCTTGCTTTTGCACTAAAACTGAGGAGCCCGTGATCCCACGGGGGGTGTATATGCAGAAGGGGAGGGGCCTTACACTTTTTAGTGTAATACTTTGTGTGGCCTCCGGAGGCAGTAGCTATACACCCAATCGTCTGGGTCTCCCAATTGGAGCTAGAAGAAAAGGAATTTACGGTAAGTAACAAAATTCCCTTCTTTTGACCATGCGTTTTTCTATGCATTTTGTTAACACCAATGGGTGAAAAATGCAGGGAAAATGCAAAAAGAATTGACATGCTGCAGTTTTGTTGTCACCACAAAACTGCAGACAAAAAAAAAAAGCAACGTGCACACAGCAAATCTCAAATCTCATTGACTTTTCTGGGGAAGGAAAAGCATGCAGTTTGTAGTGACTAAAATTTCACCACAAACTGCACCAAAAACGCATTAAGGCTGCGACCGCACTTTGCGTTCTCCTACTTGCAGTTCAGAACGCACGTTTTGGCCTTAATTGATTTGACCAAAGTTGCCTTCTTCAGATATTTAGCGCTGAAAACGCATGCGTATTTACCGCATTTTTGATACGTTTTCTGCGCTTTTTGCATGCTTTTCCACCTGCGTTTTGATAGATGCGTTTTGAACATCATGACACTGCTAAATAAAGTTTAAATAGTCAAACTCAATGAAAAAATTGGAAAAAATAAAGAATTCTATATTTTTGCAAAATATAATGAAAATAGATTAATATAATGAAATTATAGCGGTAATATGATATTTAATGGAAAAAATGTAATAATTTATTAAAATTCTAAATTTTAATTGTCGGACTATGTGTGTGTGTAAAGGGACATATGAAATCATTATTTTGAAGTCAAAACGCATGTTTTCTGCACTGCAAAAGCAGGTAAAACGCAGGAATTTGCTTGATTGTTGGTTTTTGCCATTTCTCATTGACTTCAATGTTAGCAAAACGCTGTAGAAATGACAAAAACAATTGACATGCTGCTTCTTTGAACGCATGGTTTTTGCCACAAAATATGCAAATTTTTACTTGCGTTTTGAAACGCAAAGTGCGGTCGGGGAAAACAACTTTTTCCATTGGTTTTAATGGAAACGCATGCATTTTGGCATGAAAAAGGTGCTTCTGTAAACGCAACCAAAAAGCAATGGAACCGCAGGTGGAAGCGCAAAGTGTGGTCGCAGCCTTAGGCCATGTCCGCACGTTGCGTCGTCCTACTTGCAGTTCTAAACGCACGTTTTGGCTTTAATTGATTAAGCCAAAGTTGCCTTTTTCTTAAAATTAGCGCTAAAAACGCATGCGTATTTACCACGTATTTGATGCGTTTTTAGCGCTTTTTCCCTTGCGTTTTGACAGATGCGTTTTGAACATCAAGACACTGATTAATAAAGTTTAAAAAGTCAATCAGAAGGAGAAAAGAGAAAAAAAGGAAAAAATATATAAATTTAGAATTCTTAAAGAAAATAGTTAATTTCATGAAATTATAGCTGTAATATAATATTTTTGACAAAAATTTAAAAATAAACATAATTTTCTTTGATTTAATTGTCGGACTATGTGTATGTGTAAAGGAACATATTATTCCATTATTTTATTGTCTGAAGAGCATGCGTTTTTGTAATCAAAAACGCAGTGTTTCTGCAGCTAAAAAGCAGGTAAAACGCTGGAATTTTGATGTTTGTTGCTTTTTGCTACTTCTCATTGACTTCAATGTTAGCAAAACGCTGCAGAAATGGCAAAAACAATTGACATGCTGCTTCTTTGAACGCATGTTTTTTACCACAATTTATGCAAATTAAACGCTTCGTTTGAAAATGAATAGTGCGCACAGAATTTTGACATTTTCCATAGACTATTATGGAAACGCAAAACGCATGCCTTTTGGCATGAAAACGCTGCTGCTCAAAACACAGGTGAAAACGCAACGTGCGGACATAGCCTAAAAATTGCAGTGTGCCCATGGGGCCTAACATTATCTGTGCTGTCAGCTATTCTTGATGTCTCTATCTATAGGTCAATATCACTTTACAGTCACCAACAAAATGGCTTCACATTATGATCCTAAAGGCCACCCTCCCTTAAGGGCTCGTGCGCACGTTGCGTAATATCATGCATTTACGCTGCGTTGAGCACTGCAGCGTAAATGCATGCATCCTGCGTCCCCTGCACAATCTATGAAGATTGTGCATAATCTGTGCTCACGTTGCTTTTTTGAACGCAGCGATTTGGATGCTAAAATTTTGACCCAAATCCGTGCGTTCAAAAATGCAGCATGTCAATTATTTGTGCGTTTTGGATGCAGCTCCCACTCTGTCTATGGTGGGGGCAGCATCCATAGCGCATGAAATCGGCATCTATTCTGCAGATACAGTGCATCCATTACGCAGTGTTTCTGCAGTGATTTGAAGCGCACATGCGCTGTCAAATCGCTGCAGAAATTTCAGCATGTACGTGCCTACGAGCCTTTATCCTTTTGCAAATGCCCAGATGGTTAGGAGAGTTATGATTTCTGACACATGAGAGCAGATCCAGCTCACATTAACTGCAGTTATAATACGAGACGGCAGTACACTAGGTTGTCATGGCAAATTTCTGCAGCTGCTCCCCATAGTTTTTAAAAGTGGAAAATATAAAAAAAAATATGTTTCATATTTTACTCCATTAAATAAATGCTGATATTAAAAAAAATAAAAGTTAATACTTTACATATTTTTGAATTGTTGAAAACATTTTTTTTGGGGGATGATTCCTTCCCTTTAAAGGCAAAATATTTTGTACTCCGAAATTTTACCATGAAAGTCTTCCACCAAGTCCATAAAATCAAGCCCTCACTAAGGTCCGTCATTTTGCAGCAGAAATAGTTTCCACATTGCAGACAGGAGAAAGGCGCTGTAAAAATGACGTTGCCTCTTCGAATTTAAAATCTGCGCGCTCCCAAATCCTAATGGCCCCATCCATTCTGAGCCACAATATGCTTAAACCGGCATTAATGTAGCAGGGAGAGCTCACTTATCAATTTACTTGGTGTGTGCCACCAGAAGCTCAAGCTTGGCACAATGTTTTGGGTACTGAAAGGCTGTGTGCGCACGTTGCATTCTATTCCACAGCGTGTAAGTCACTGCGTGTGCGTCTCAGAACGCAGCCGAAAAAGCTGCGTTCTGAGACGCATTCAGCAGAACGCAATGTGCAAACATTCCTGGAGAGAATTCATGTGTTCTAGATGCTTGCTCTGCCATAGATAGAGTGGGAAAAGCATCCAGAACGCACATTTTTGACAGTGCAGTCCCACTCGGCTCTGCAGCATCCCCATAGACTTGCAGTAGAGCGGGACCGCATTGTCAAAAAGAGCATGGCTGGCTGCGAGACAGTGCCGCACGATCAGAATGAACTCGGATGAACTTCACCCAACATCATTGTGATCGCGAGGCTCTGTGCGTGTGCTGCGGCTTGATTTGTGGTTACTTGTGAAGGACTCACCTGTGATCGCAAATCCCCTGAGTGACTGCAGTGAGCCGCGCGATCAGCTGTGCTTTCACTCAGGTTATTCGCGGGCACAGCTGCAGACCTCCACCTGAGGGCGGTAGCCGCCAGTAACCTCAGTGACAGCACAGCTGATCGCGCGACTCACTTCAGTTGCTGCATGGAGCTCACAGGAGCAGCGGTGTTCTACTGCCGCTCCCGTCAGCTTCTAATGTAGCAGAGCTGAAAGCGTTGTGGGATCTTGCGTGGATTACGTCGGACCTGGAGGTGTTTTTGAGGGGTTAATAAAGTGGTGAAAGAGGGTGTTTTTTTGTCTTTCATTACAAATAAAGGATGTTTTGGATGTGTGTGTTTATTTTCTTTAACTTACAGGTTAATCATGGAAGGTATCTCGGGGATACGCCTGCCATGATTGACCTGGGACTTAGTGGCAGCTATGGGCTGCCATTAACTCCTTATTACCCCGTTTGCCACCGCATCAGGGCAATTCGGGATGAGCCGGGTAGAGTCCTGGGACTGTCGCATCTAATGGATGCGGCAATTCCGGGCGGCTGCTGGCTGATATTGTTAGGCTGGGGGGCTCCCCATAACATGGAGCTCCCCATCCTGAGAATACCAGCCTTCAGCCGTGTGGCTTTACCCTGGTTGGTATCCAAATTGGGGGGACTACACGTCGTTTTTTTTTTAATTATTTATTTATTTTTTTACTGCTCGAATAGACACGCCCACCGGCGGCTGTGATTTTTGCAGTGAAACAGCTGTCACTCAGCATGGGGGCGTGTCTGACTGCAACCAATCATAGGCGCCGGTGGGCAGGGGAAGCAGGGTATACGAGATGGATTAATGAGTGGCCGGCATTTTCAAAAGAGGAGAAGCCGCCACAGTGTGAACGCCGTGCAGCGCCGCGCCGGTGATCGAGGATCAGTGAGTATGAGAGAGGGGGTGGGAAGGAGAGACCGATATCGACAGAGAAAGAGACCGACATTGACAGAGAGAGACAGCGACCGAAAGACCTGTGTTTGTTATGTCAAAAAAACATGCGAATCGCAATAAAAATGTACTGTTTAACAGTTGGGCAGCGTTTTTCTACAACTCATTGATTTCAATTGGTGTAGAACGCTGCCAAAACGGACAAAAGAATTGACATGCTGCTTTTCTAAACGCAGAGATTTTGTCAAATTTTTGACAATCAAAATGCTGCGTTTCAAAAAGCATTGTGCGCACAGATTTTGCATGATTCTCATAAACTTTGCTGGGGAAGTACAACGCATGAATTTTGTCAATGACACAGTGCAGTTGTAAACGCAGCCAAAACGCAGAAAAATACGCAACGTGCGCACATGGCCAAAAGGTAGATTTGTAATTTTCATTGTAATACCAGCTGGGAGCTGGAAAATACTTGTGGATTAAAAACAGTAAGGCTATGTGTCCACGGTAGAATGTACCTGCGGATTTTTCTGCCTGAAAATCCGCGACTTTCGCGGCAAATCCGCACCCGCGGATTTGCCGCGGATTTTGATGCGGATTTTTTTTTTTTTTTTTTCCCCATTCAAAACCAAAAATCCGCACCAAATCTGCACCAAACTATTGACATGCTGCAGATTTTTCCGGATCAAAATCCGCGGCAAATCTGCAGCGGAAAAATCCGCAGCATGGACACAGCATTTCCAAAATGCCATTGAAATGGCTTGGAAGTGCCGCTGCTGCAGATTTTCGGGAAATCCGCGGCAAATCCGCGGCAAAATCCGCGGTAAATCCGCAGCGTGGGCACATAGCCTTACAATGGTAATTCAGAGGGGTGTAATTTCCAAAATGGGGTTGCTTGTTGTGGGTTTCTGATGTATTGACTGCTCAAATGTGACATTGCAACCTCAAAGCATTCCATGTTGCCCACCAACAGTCAAATAGAACTCCGTCCCTTACGAGCCCTATGGTGTGCTCAAACAGTAGTTTCCATTACTTTATTTCTAAAATGTTCTAAATCTTGGGAGTTCTCATTTCTATACACTTTCGCCATGGGAATGTTAAGAGTGTTAGTTCTCCTGCCTTCCCCGGTGACTATTCTAATCACTTCCCTATCACTTTTTACCTATTTCTCCTTTCCTCCCTTCCTACCATTCCTTGTAGATAGATACAGAAAATACAACTCCAAAGTCTGTTTACGCTTAAAGGGAAAACTCAATAAAAATTAGTGGAAAACAAAAAGTAGTTTCCAACTACTCCGGGTAATGCATACACAGGAGATATTGCACCACAAGTATTGGGGTACAATTTCTCCTGTCACCCTTTTAAAAATGAAAATGTTTGACTAAAGTAACTTTTTAGTAAACAAAAACAAAGAGTAATTTTAATTTTTTTTTCTCCAGTTTCCTTTAATTCCTGTGAAGTATTTGATGGGTTAATAAACTTTCGAATGTGGTTTTGAATAACTTGAATGGTGTTGTTTTTTAACCTCTTCATGACCAAGGATGTACTGGTGTCGTACTCCCTGCACATGTCTGCTGAGCTGATCCATCCACGCCTTTTAACCCCTTAGGCTATGTGCCCACGGGAGCTTGTTTGTGCGGATTTTGCTGCGGAAAACCTGCTGATTTTTCTGGATTTTTCAGATAAATCCGCAGGTTTTAGCATGTACAGTCACTCCCCATGTTATCCTATGGGACATGGGGAGTGCTGTGTCCACGCTGCGGAAAGTGCGGCTGCCGTACATGCTGCGGATGTTCGCATCCGCAGGTATAATTGCATGTCAATTATTCCTGCGGATTTACCTGCGGATGTCCCGGCCCTCCGCTATGGAGATAGAGGCCGGGACCTCCGCAGGTAATTCGCATGAATATCCGCATGTTTCCCGTAGCTATTCCGCTGTAATCTCGCAGCTAAAAATAGCTGCGGACGCCGGCGGGCAGCTGCGGGAAACATGCGCTCGTACCTGCGGATACATCCGCAGGTACGAGCGCCCGTGGGCACATAGCCTTAGGGTGTGTGCCCATGATCAGGACTCACTGCGTCCTGGACACAGCGGGTCCTGACCTGCAGGGCCGCGAGTCTCCTCCGCAGGAGAACGCAGGAGACTGCATCTGCACGTACCCACAATCAGGGTTCAGTGCGCTGCGGTCTCTCACTTGTGTTCTCCTTATGGAGGGTGCAGGCAATTCCAAAGAAAACAATTGACATGCTGCGGTCTGGAAAGCTGCACCGCAGGTCAGTGTTTGCTGTGGAAAAAACAAGCACAGTGGGCACGGGATTTCTAGAAATGTCATCCACTGTGCTTGTACTGTACAACACAGCGTTTTGGACACAGCAAAAACACACTACATCCAAAATGCTGCAAACACCGATTGTGGGCATGCATCATTAGATCGCGCTTTGGCGTGGATCACACCTTTCTCCGCTGCCATCGGCAGCCCCATGATGCAGTCACGAGCCCCACGGTATTGCCATGACAGCATGGGGGTCAGATGATTACCCCTGTCGCTGCTATAACTCATTTCTTGTGAATGCTGACAGAGCGCCGGTATTTACAAGACCACAACATTTTTGGTGATCGGACAGTGTAGCCATAAAGTACCCTAGGGGGATTAGTAAAATCAATTAAAAAAAGTTAAAGTTTTAAAAAATATAAAAAAACCTAAAAGTTCAAATCACCATCTTCTGCCCCATTGAAAATAAAACAATAGTAATAAAAAAACATATTTGGTATCGCCGCTTTCAGAAATGCCCGATCTATCAAAATATAAAATCAATTAATCTGATCAGTAAATGTAGCGTAGCTAGAAAAAAAATTCCAAACACTAAAATTAAGTTTTTTTGGTTGCTGCAACATTCCATTAAAATGCAATAACAGGCGATCAAAACTTCACATAATGGACATTTTTTTTTCTGTTTCCCTGAGTGCTTTCCATAAACTGTTCTACTTTAGAATTCATTGAGTATAGTCCTATACCGCCAGCACCTTCCATTAGTGCAGACCATATATTTTATCGGCAAAACGTCGTATCTACTCAAAAATTGTATAATTTAAAAACACCAGCTCAAGACAAAAAAAATAAGTCATCACTGAGCCCCAGATCCCTAAACATAGGAACGTTGTGGGTCTCAGAAAATGGCGAAAAAAGCTGTACTCTTTTTTTTTTTTGACAAACTTCTGTTTGTTTTTTTTTCACCACTTAGCTAAAAGTAAAACTATACATGTTTGGTATCTAGAACTCGTTTCGATCTGGAAAATCATAATCCCAGGTCAGTTTTTCAAAATAGTGAACATGGTAAATAAACCCCCTAAAACAATTGAGCAATTGTAGTTTTTTTGCAATTTCACCGCACTTGGAATTTTTTTCCCGTTTTCCAGTACAATATGGGGCAGAATAAATTGTGTCATTCAAATCTATAGCTCGTCCCACAAAAAACAAGCCATCATTTGGCTATATTGATGGAAATATATAAAAGGTATGGCTCTCGGAAGAAGGGGAGGTAAAAAACAAAATTGCCCGGGGGGGGAAGGAGTTAAATTGTGGTCTTGTTTGTGGGTTCTCTGGAATATAGGCCCCGTAGCCATGTAATAATAGTGTCAATAATAGTGAAGTGGTCTGTTGTGAATAAAAATGGTTTGTAAATTTTATTGGAAAAAGTGAAAAATAGCTGTTGAACGTTTAAACCTTCTAACAACTAAAAAAGTTGGTTTCAGAAATGATGCTGATGTAAAGTACCGTAGATATGTAGAAAATGATATTAACTTTTTTTTTATTCTTTCTTTTATGTCATTCACACTTAGGGTGCTGAGGCGTAGTGCCCGTATTGCTGCTCTACCAAAACCTAAATATACTTATGAGGCAAATTATCCAAATCACCTATTTCGACTTAGAAGAGGTAAGATGTACAAGTATGTTTGTCCGTTGTAGACAGTACACAGATACCCCTTATGTGGTGCACTCCAAGCTCGGAAGGGAAAAATCACTAATAATAGATTGCAGATACCGTGTCACTGTTATGTGCATAGTATCGCACACGTGGAAAATATTAAAGGGAACCAAACATCAGCATTTTCCTATATAAGGTGCAACCAGTGCAGTACTGGCACTATCAGGCACAGTGTGTACATACCATCAGGGTGCAGCTCGGATGTTTAGGCTGTGAAATTCAACATTATAAAGTTTGAAAATTCATGCGCTTTTTGATTGACGTGTGCACCTCTGCTGCTAATATCAGGGCGGGTTATACACGTGTATCCCCGCCCCCCCCCGCCACCTGTTCCTCCCTCTCACTGGCCGTATGCAAATTTATATTCTTCAGTTACACGGCGTCGGAGTTTCTGAAGCCCACAGTATTATGGTGCATGAGAGGGCGGCGCATGCGCCCTTGCTTCTTCAGATCTGTTGTGTCCGCGGGAGCGCGCGGTCACAACAGGACTGGAGAACAGCTGATCTTACCGATTAGCTGCAGCAGACGATCTCGTAGGAGATGTCTGCTGCAGCTAATCAGGGTAAGATCAGCTGTTCTCCAGTCCTGTTGTGACCGCGCGCTCCCGCAGTCACAACAGATCTGAAGAAGCGAGGGCGCATGCGTCGCCCTCTCATGCACCATAATACTGTGGGCTTCAGAAACACGACGCCGGAGATGAGCGCTATGCGCAGGCGCTAACTCCGACGCCGTGTAACTGAAGATTACAAATTTACATACGGCCAGTGAGAGGGAGGAACAGGCGGCGGGGGGGCGGGGATAAACGTGCATAACCCGCCCTGATATTAGCAGAGAGGTGCACACGTCAATCAAAAAGTGCATGAATTTTCAAACTTTATAAAGTTGGATTTCACTGCCTAAACACCCGAGCTGCCCCCTGATGGTATGTACACACTGTGCCTGATGGTGCCAGTACTGCACTGGCTGCACCTTATATAGGGAAATGCTGATGTTTGGTTCCCTTTAAAGAGGGTCTATCTCAATTCTACTGCACCTGACCCTCTCGTTTCTTGTACAGGCTAGAGGCCTTAGCTGTGCAGTCTCTAAAGGCCCTGGCGCAGACTGAAACAACCTTAACTGGATAATCAACAAACAAACAGAAATCAGAGTATATTGTATCAAATAGTTTTTATCTTACAAAATATTTTTTTAAAACATTTATTTAATCCAAATAGCTAAAAAACATCAAAAAAATCAAGAAAAACATCACTTGAAAAACACAGACACAGAGGGGATTTCTGACCATAAATTATTGGTGAGAGGAGTAAAGGAAAATTATACTCAATTCATGAAAAAATACCAAGAATTTATACAATCAGAGCAACACCTCACCCATCTCACCGATATTAAAAAACAATGCACTAATAAATAGATTGCATTTATAAATATGCAAGGTATAAATGTATAAGGGCCCCTGTATAAAAATATTCAGTCGCAAAAAAAATGTGTTCGTTCGGCGGTTCGTTCGGCGTCACAGCAGTGTCACTAAGTGGCCGCCCAATCAAAGCAGAGGGGCGGAGATGAGCAGGACATAACATCCCGCCCACCGTCTTCCTCATTGCGGGCGGCCGCAGGTAAGGTGAGGTTCCTCGTTGCTGCGGTGTCACACATAGCGATGTGTGCTGCCGCAGGAACGACGAAGAACATCGGACCTGCAGCAGCAACGATAATTGGGAATAGGGGGGCATGTCACCGATGAGCGATTTTGAACGTTTTTGCGACAATTCAAAATCGCTTATAGGTGTTACACACAACGACATTGCTAAAGCGGCCGGATGTGCGTCACAAATTCCGTGACCCCAACGAGATCGCTTTAGCGATGTCGTAGCATGTAAAGCGGCCTTAGGATGACCACTTGGACCTTTTTCTTCCTTAGGCTGGAGTCACACTTGCGTTCGATAAATAGGTCCGATTCTCATGCCTGAAAGTAGGATGAGCTCTATCCGAGTGTTGATCCGTCTGCAATACGAGTCTGTGATTTTTCTCATGATAGTAGTCCGTAAGCAATCCGTATTCAATCCGTATGTGATACGTTTTTTTCTCAGCAGCTATTAGTCATTACAGTCATGTACACGAGCATTTACAGTGTTATGTGCTACATGATAGATTGTATTTAGAAAAATGGATGTCACTAGGATGGTCCGTGTGACATCCGTTTTTTTATCGCACCCATAGACCTGCATTGGAGAGTCTCGCTCGAGAAACTCTAAAAATCGCAGCAAGCTGCAATTATTTTCTCAGTCCGATTTGAGCTGAGAAAAAAAAGCAGATCGGAGCAGCCTCATTGATTAACATTAGTTCGAGTGCAATGCGAGATTTTCTCACATTGCACTCGTGCGAGTCAATCGCAAGTGTGAAACCGGCCTAAGGCTGTCTTCACACACGGCATCTTTTTTCTGATTGCATCTTGACTGCATCTTTTTTCCCTGTGGTTTCAGAAAATGCAGCTTGTGGCCCAAAAAAAGTACGTTTTTGACGTCTTTTTACCGTGTTTTTGTTAATGCATTTTTTAAAGTAGAAACAAAGATAGGATTGGATAATAGATAGATAGCTAGAATATATAGAGAATTAGAGAGATAGATGGATGGATGGATAGATAGAGAGATAGATAGATAGATAGATAGATAGATAGATAGAATTGATAGTGAATTAGATAGATGGATGGATGATAGATAGATAGACAGATAGATAGATAGATAGATAGATAGATGGATAGATGGATACATGGACAGATGGATAGATGGATAGATGGATAGATAGATGGATGGATGGATGGATGGATGGATGAATGGATGGATACATGGACAGATGGATAGATGGATAGATGGATGGATGGATGGATGGATAGATGGATACATGGACAGATGGATAGATGGATAGATGGATGGATGGATGGATGGATAGATGGATGGACAGATAGATAGATGGATGGATTGATGGATGGATGGATAGGTGGATGGACAGATAGATAGATAGGTAGATAGCTAGAACAGATAGAATAGATAATAAGAAAGAACAGATAGAATAGATAGAAATAAATAACAGAATAGCTTGATAGAGAGGGATGGCCAGCTGTTTTTTTTTTTTAGTTTTTTTGTTAAATTTTTTTTGTTGTTTTCTAGAGTACCCTTCATTTTTCATATCCAGCACAGGATAGGCGGCAGTTGCAGGCTGCAACCATCAGCTGTCTGCTAAACCTTGGCTGGTCATGAAAAATACAGGGGATCCCACACTTTTTTTAAAAAATGATTTGATTTATTGAAAAAAAAATAAATCTTGCATCTTGCCGAAACGAACGTCCGTCGGGTGGGCGCCATTCCCCGGTTCTTTGTGCGACATACATTGTGAACTAAATGTAATATTACCCTCCTGGGCTAACTGGGTATTGGGGTCTGTGCACCCATATTGAATGTTGTCTCTCTTTTCCCACTTGATTATTAATATTAATAAAAATAAAAATTTCATGATAAGATGTCTCATCGCTCTTTTTTCTTTGTGGTTGCACTAACTTGAACTGGGCCAAATAGATGTATAACGTAAAACTTCCCATTTATTGACTCCGTTAAAATCACTAGGGGGTTAGGCATGAGAACATCAAATTATTAGGGAAGGACAAAAATCAATGCAATTCAGCCTGGGCCGTAACCAAGGTATAAGATATACCTCTATTTCGCCCACTTCTTTCAGCATTGGAATCAACTTGTCTTATATTTTTTTTGCCCCACAAAAAAGCACTAGGGCTTATTTTTGGAGGTGGTCTTATTTTTGGAGAAACACGGTTGGGGGGTACGTTAACGCCCCAAAAAAGCAGACCCCCCCCACTTCCCAGGAGACTCATATTACCAGACCGGACGTCTGAGTGGCTCCCAGGTCCTCCTGTGATCTCTGGTGGAAGCTGCACGCTGTCCTCCCCTGCTGCTGGCTGACACACACACACACACACAGCAGATCGCAGACACAGCAGATCGCAGACACACTAATCAGATCGCAGACACACACAGCTGGTCACACACAGAGCCGATCGCGTACACACAGCCGATCGCGTACACACATAGCCGATCGCGTACACACACAGCCGATCGCGTATACACACAGCCGATCGCGCACACACACAGCCGATCGCGTACACACACAGCCGATCGCGCACACACACAGCCGATCGCGCACACACACAGCAGATCGCACACATCACATCCAGCGCAACCGGGAGGGAGTCACGTGTCCTGCCGCAGGTCCTGTTCTGCAGGTCCTTGCGCTCCACCGCACTGCCTTTCAGGATTCTGCCGGCGAGAAGAGATCGGTGTCGCTGAATGTGGTGAGTATATATGCGATCCAATGTGTGTGTGATCTGATGTTTGTGTATGTGATTTGATGTTTGTGTGTGATCCGATGTTTGTGTGTGTGATCCTATGTCTGTGTGTGAGATCGGATGTTTGTGTGTGAGATCTGGTTTGTCTGTGAGATCTGATTGTGTGTGTGAGATATGAATGTGTGCGGGTGTGCGATCACTGCAGGTCATCTGCTTGGCGTCTGGGGAGTATGATTATGGCGTGCCCGCTGTCTATAATGAAGTGTCCTGCAGTATCTTTTTTAGCTGCACGGACACTTCATTATTGATCAGTGACTAGGGCTGATTTCTTCAGCGCTCTATTGGGAGACCCAGACGATTGGGGTATAGCTACTGCCTCCGGAGGCCACACAAAGCACTACACCAAAAAGTGCAAGGCCCCTCCCCTTCTGGCTATACCCCCCCGTGGTATCACGGGTTCTCCAGTTTTCAAGCTTTGTGCGAAGGAGGTCAGACATCCATACATAGCTCCACAGATTTTAGTCAGCAGTAGCTGCTGACTATTTCGGATGGAAGAAAAGAGGGCCCATATAGGGCCCCCAGCATGCTCCCGTCTCACCCGTGGATGGTGTTGTACGGTTGAGGTACCTATTGCTGGTACAGAGGCTGGAGCCCCACATGCTGCTTTCCTTCCACATCCCCTTGTAGGGCTCTGTGGAAGTGGGATCCTGCCGGCCTCTAAGCTCTGACGCCGGGCTCCATCCACAGACCCAGTTGAACCTGATGGATATGGAGCAGGAGTACAATCAGGGACAAGGCCCTGCATCATACAGGTACTCTGTGTCCCCGGCAGGCACAGACACACTCCGGGCTGGCTGGGTGTTGTAGTGCGCCGGGGACCGTAACGTTGGAGTTAGTGTTCCTACAGTTTACTGGGGGACTTTGTGTTGTGGGAACGCAGCGCCGACCCCCACTGGACCGGGCGGCGCTGCTGTGACTTGTGGTGCGCCGGGGACACGCCGACCGCGCTTTTACGGCGGCGGCGTTTATAACTTTAGTCCCCGGCTTTTTGCGGCCTAGCTCCGCTTCATTCCCGCCCCCACCCTGTCAATCAGGGTAGGGGAGAGACGCTGTTTCGCAGCAGCGACGAGGGCTGGAGCCTGATTTACATGCTCCAGCCCTCTCACTAGGCACAGAGGGAAGCAGGCTTCCCGCTCTTAGCCAGGAACGCCCAGGGCCCGCCCCCCCCTCCTCTCCCAGGACGCCGGCAGCCATTACATGCAGTCTGGCTGGAGGAAGGACGCAAGGCTCTGGGAGACCTGGACTAGGGGGCTTTTGGCGACCACACACCCGCTCTTAAGCGGGCGGTAAGCGGCATTTCAGCTAGCCCCTCTAGTGCCTCAGTGTGTATTGGTGTACTGTGTCACCAGATATATATATTTATTTATTTCTTGCACTGTGAGGTCGCTTCCTGGCTGGATACCCAGATCGCTCTGAGGAAGCAGCAACATGTCATCCACAAAACGCAAGGCTGCCAAGGCTAGGGCTGTGTACACTGCGTGTGCTGCATGTGGGGCTGCTCTACCAGCAGGCTCCGATGACCCCCATTGTGTGCAATGCTCCGATCCGGTGCTGCTTCGCCAGCCGGAGTCCGGAGAGGTAGTGACCCAGGCTGAGACGCTTGTAAGTTCTGCCCCGGCGCCAGGGACAGACTTTGCAGTTTTTGCTGATAGAATGTCTGTGACTATGACAAAAATCCTTGAAACTTTGCAATCCATGTCTGGGGCTCAGTCTTTGGACTCGGCGAGGTCTCTGTCCTCTGGCCCCCCTCAGCTGGATCCAATCCAGACTACAAGGGGGTCCCCGGCTTCACAAGCTGAGGATTATGACTCAGATGATAGCCCCAGCCACCCTAAGCGAGCTCGCTGGGAAAGACCCTCAACGTCATCACACTGCTCAGGGTCTCAGCGCAATCAGTCTCCCTGTGAGGTGTCTGAAGAGAGTGATCAGGAATCCACTCCTGGAACCCCTCTCAACCTGGATACCCCTGATGGGGACGCCATGGTAAACGACCTCATCTCAGCCATCAATAGGCTGTTAGATATTTCTCCCCCAGCCCCTTCAGCAGAAGAGGCAGCTGCAGAGCAGGAGAAGTTTCGTTTCCTCTATCCCAAGCGTAAATTGAGTGCTTTGTTGGATCACTCTGACTTCAGAGAATCAATCCAGAAACACGACGCTCACCCAGAAAGACGTTTCTCTAAACGTTCTAGGGATACACGTTATCCTTTCCCCCCTGATGTGGTCAAGCGCTGGACCCAGTGTCCAAAGGTAGACCCCCCGATTTCCAAACTTGCAGCTAGATCCATAGTTGCAGTGGAGGATGGCGCTTCACTTAAAGATGCCAATGACAGACAGATGGACCTTTGGTTAAAATCTGTCTATGAAGCTATCGGCGCGTCGTTTGCTCCGGCATTCGCAGCCGTATGGGCTCTCCAGGCTATTTCAGCTGGTTTAGCAAAAGTGGATGCTATCATACATCCAGCAGTGCCACAAGTGGCGTCCCTTACCTCGCAGATGTCTGCGTTTGCGTCTTACGCTATCAATGCGGTCCTAGAATCTACCAGCCGCACCTCAATGGCGTCCGCCAATTCGGTAGTTTTGCGCAGAGCCTTGTGGTTAAGGGACTGGAAGGCAGATGCTGGTTCCAAAAAATGTTTAACCAGCTTGCCTTTATCTAGAGATAGACTGTTTGGCGAGCCATTGGCTGACATCATTAAGCAGTCCAAGGGTAAAGACTCTTCTTTACCCCAGCCCAGAACAAGCAAACCTCAGCAGAAAAAGTGGCAGCAGAGGTTTCAGTCCTTTCGAGGTTCGGGCAAGACACCATTTACCTCGTCCAAAGGGTCTCAGAGGACGCAAAGAAACTCAGATTCCTGGCGGGCTCACGCACGCCCCAAGAAAGCAAATGGAGGAACCGCTTCCAAAGCGGCTACCTCATGACTTCCAGCCCCCTCCCGCCGAATCTCCGGTCGGGGGCAGGCTCTCCCGCTTTTGCGACATTTGGCTGTCACAGGTCAAGGACCGGTGGGTGACAGACATTTTGTCTCGCGGGTACAGAATCGAGTTCAGTTCTCGTCCTCCAGCCCGATTCTTCAGAACCTCCCCACATCCAGACCGAGCAGATGCTCTGCGGCAGGCGGTGGACTCCCAAAGAGCGGAAGGAGTAGTGATCCCTGTCCCTCCTCAGGAACAGGGTCGAGGGTTTTACTCCAATCTCTTTGTGGTTCCAAAAAAGGACGGCTCATTCCGTCCTGTTCTGGACCTAAAACTGCTCAACAAACATGTGCACGCCAGGCGGTTCCGGATGGAAACCCTACGATCTGTCATTGCCTCAATGTCTCGAGGAGACTTCCTTGCCTCAATAGACATCAAAGATGCTTATCTCCACGTGCCAATTGCTACAGAACATCAACGTTTTCTACGTTTTGTGATAGGAGACGACCATCTTCAGTTCGTAGCTCTGCCATTCGGTCTGGCGACAGCCCCACGGGTCTTCACCAAGGTCATGGCGGCAGTGGTAGCAGTCTTGCACTCTCAGGGACACTCGGTGATCCCTTACCTAGACGATCTACTGGTCAAGGCACCCTCTCAAGAGACATGCCAACTTCAGCCTGAATGCTAGACGGCCAAGGACTCGCTACAATGGTGGCTCCTTCCCACCTCATTGTCTCAGGGAAGATCCTTCCTGCCCCCATCCTGGGCAGTGGTCACGACAGATGCGAGTCTGTCAGGGGTGGGGGAGCAGTTTTTCTCCACCACAGGACTCAGGGAACGTGGACTCCGCAGGAGTCCACCCTTCAGATCAATGTTCTGGAAATCAGGGCAGTGTATCTTGCCCTACTAGCCTTCCAACAGTGGCTGGAAGGAAAGCAGATCCGAATCCAGTCGGACAACTCCACAGCGGTGGCATACATCAACCACCAAGGAGGGACGCGCAGGTCGGCAAGCCTTCCAAGAAGTCCGGCGCATTCTAATGTGGGTGGAAGACACAGCATCCACCATTATCCGCGGTTCACATCCCAGGCGTCGAAAACTGGGAAGCAGACTTCCTCAGTCGCCAGGGCATGGACGCAGGGGAATGGTCCCTTCACCCGGACGCGTTTCAGGAAATCTGTCGCCGCTGGGGAGTGCCGGACGTCGACCTAATGGCGTCCCGGCACAACAACAAGGTCCCGGCATTTTATGGCGAGGTCGCGCGATCAAAGAGCTCTGGCGGCAGACGCCTTAGTACAAGATTGGTCGCAGTTCCGGCTCCCATACGTATTCCCGCCTCTGGCACTCTTGCCCAGAGTCTTACGCAAGATCAGATTCGATTTGCAGCCGCGTCATACTCGTCGCCCCAGACTGGCCGAGGAGATCGTGGTATCCGGATCTGTGGCATCTCACGGTCGGCCGACCGTGGTCACTTCCAGACCGACCAGACTTACTGTCCCAAGGGCCGTTTTTTCCATCAGAATTCTGCGGCCCTGAACCTGACTGTGTGGCCATTGAGTCCTGGATCCTAGCGTCTGCAGGATTATCCCAAGGAGTTGTAGCCACAATGAGACAGGCTAGAAAGTCGACGTCTGCTAAGATCTACCACAGAACGTGGAAGATTTTCTTATCCTGGTGTTCCGCTCAGGGAGTGTCTCCCTGGCCATTTGCATTGCCCACTTTTCTTTCTTTCCTGCAATCGGGGTTAGAAAAGGGCTTGTCGCTCAGCTCCCTTAAAGGGCAAGTATCGGCACTATCCGTGTTTTTTTCAGAAGCGTCTAGCACGTCTTCCTAAGGTGCGCACGTTCCTGCAGGGGGTCTGTCATATTGTGCCCCCGTACAGGCGGCCGTTAGATCCATGGGATCTGAACAGGGTACTAGTTGCTCTCCAGAAGCCGCCTTTCGAGCCTCTGAAGGAAGTTTCCTTTTCTCGCCTGTCACAGAAAGTGGCGTTTCTTGTTGCGATCACATCGCTTCGGCGAGTGTCGGAGCTGGCAGCTCTGTCATCCAAGGCTCCCTTCCTGGTGTTCCACCAGGACAAGGTAGTGCTGCGCCCCATTCCGGAGTTTCTCCCCTAAGGTCGTCTCCTCGTTTCATCTTAATCAGGATATATCCTTGCCTTCCTTTTGTCCTCATCCGGTTCACCGGTATGAAAAGGACTTACGTTTGCTGGATCTGGTGAGAGCACTCAGAATCTACATTTCCCGCACGGCGCCCATGCGCCGTTCCGATGCACTTTTTTGTCCTTGTCGCTGGTCCGCGCAAGGGGGTTGCAGGCTTCTAAAGCCACCCTGGCTCGATGGATCAAAGAACCAATTCTAGAGGCCTACCGTTCTGCGGGGCTTCCGGTTCCTTCAGGGCTAAAAGCCCACTCAACCAGAGCCGTGGGTGCGTCCTGGGCATTACGACACCAGGCTTCGGCTCAACAAGTGTGCCAGGCAGCTACCTGGTCGAGTCTGCACACTTTCACCAAGCATTATCAGGTGCATACCTATGCTTCGGCGGATGCCAGCTTAGGTAGAAGAGTCCTGCAGGCGGCAGTGACACCCCCGTAGGGGAGGGCTGTTTTGCAGCTCTAACATGAGGTATTTCTTTACCCACCCAGGGACAGCTTTTGGACGTCCCAATCGTCTGGGTCTCCCAATAGAGCGCTGAAGAAGAAGGGAATTTTGTTACTTACCGTAAATTCCTTTTCTTCTAGCTCTTATTGGGAGACCCAGCACCCGCCCTGTTGTCCTTCGGGATTTTTTTGTTGTTTGCGGGTACACATGTTGTTCATGTTGAACGGTTTTTCAGTTCTCCGATGTTACTCGGAGTTAATTTGTTTAAACCAGTTATTGGCTTTCCTCCTTCTTGCTTTGGCACTAAAACTGGAGAACCCGTGATACCACGGGGGGGTATAGCCAGAAGGGGAGGGGCCTTGCACTTTTTGGTGTAGTGCTTTGTGTGGCCTCCGGAGGCAGTAGCTATACCCCAATCGTCTGGGTCTCCCAATAAGAGCTAGAAGAAAAGGAATTTACGGTAAGTAACAAAATTCCCTTCTTTCAGGGGAGGGCTTATATTTAAACTTTGCTCCGAAAATGCTGAAAATCCCTGCTAGGGCTTATTTTTGATGGAGGTCTTATTTTTGGAAAAACACGTTATTTAAAAAAAATCTGAAAATAAAGAAGAAAAATAATAAAAATAGTCCAATTAAATTTGTGTAAAAAAATAAAATAAACAAATAAGTACACATATTTGGTATTGCCACGTCCATAACAACCCGAGCTAACCCCTTCAGTGTACACGATAAAAAAAAAAAAAACATAGCAAAAACAATGTCTTTTTAACATATAGCTGACAAAAAAGTGGAATAAAATGTGATCAAAAAGTTATATATAAATAAAACTGGTACAGATTGAAAACATCATTTCACCCGCAAAAAAACAAGCCACCATACAGTTTTATCAGCCAACAAATAAAAATGTTATAGCTGTCAAAATACAGCAATGCAAAAACTGATTTTTCCGTGCAAAATAGTTTTTATGGTATAAAAGCAGCAAAACAAAAAACTTGTATAAATATGGTATCTCTGTAATAATACTGACCTGGAGAATAAATCTATCTTATCACTTTTACAGCACTGTAAACAACGTTAAAAAACCCCCTATTCCTGAGTTGCTGTTTCTTCTTGATTCTGCCTCACAAAAAGTGGAATAGAAAGCGATCAAAAATTATGGCCAAAAATGGTATCAATAAAAACTCCAACTTATCCCACAAAAAAAGTCCTCACATGTCAGAATAAAAAAAAAACTATAGCCTTCAAAATCTGGTGATGCAAAAAAACTTTATTTTGTAAAAAGCGTTTTTTAGTACCAGAGGAATACAGCCACCTAATCACCTATACTACATGGCGAATGGTGTAAAAAATAAATAAAGAAAGCCAATAGTTCAACTGTTGTTGATTTGTTCATTCTGTCTTTAAAAGAACGCAGTACGGCACGGCTCATATTTATCCTGTGCTCCTACGCTAAGTGCTTGCATCGGGATTACCTTTAAGGGTGCTTGCCCACAATAAGGAATAGCAGCATATTGGATGCTCCGTATTTTTGCTGTGTCCAAACCACTGCATTGTGCGGTACAAGCACAGTGGATGGACTGATATAAATCCAATGCCCACTGTACTTCTTTTCTATACTTCGTAAACTGACCTGTGGAGCTGCTTCCCTAGATGCAGTATGTCAATTTATGCTGCAGAGACGCGAGTGTTCCCAGCTGGGAAAACAGAGCGAAAGTCCACAGTGCCCCAAACCCTGATCGTGGGCATGGGCAGCTGCCGCCTCCTGAGTAGTGCACTTGTGTCTCTGCAGGTGAATACACTCCACATCCAGAACATGGCATGTGCTGATCGCTGGCACGTACCCTAGAGACTAAATCATTACTACTCCTGTAGATGAATTCCCAGAGGGGTGAAATTTCCAAAATGTGGTCACTTGAGGGGGATTTCTTCTTTTCTCGCACATGGGGACTCTGCAAATGGTGTCCACAAAACTATTCTAGGAAAATCTGTGTTTCAAAAAATCAAATGGTGCTCCTTCCTCTCTGAGACCGACCTGTCGTGCGGCCAAACACTACTGTACAATGACATGTGGGGTATTGTCATGTTCAGGAGAAATTGTGTAACACATTATAGGACATTTTTTACCTATTCCCCATGTGCAAAATTGGAAATTTGGGGTTAGCACAACATTTTAGTTGTAAAAATGTAATTATTTTTGTTTACCGCCCAATAGTATAAAATTTGTTTGCACACTGCACCTCTGAATGAATTCATTGAGGGGTACAGTTTGTAAAATGGGGTCACTGTGGGAGATTTCTGCTGTTTTGGCATTTCAGGGGCTCTACCAATGTGACATGGCAAAACAAACCATTCCAACTAAATCTGCACTCCAATGTGGTACTCTTTCCCTTCTTCTTCTTTCCTGCATTAGTCAGGAGAAATTGCACAATAATTTGTATGGTTCACTATCTCCTATTACTCTAGGTTATTTGCAAAATTTGGCGTTAACGCAACATTTTTGTGGTTTAAAAATTACATTTTTCATTTTCACAGCTTATAAAATTCTGTGAAGCCCACCTGTTCCAGGTGCTCACCAACCATCTAGATAAATTCCTTGAGAGGTCTAGTTTCCAAAGCAGCGGTGTTTCCGTCCCTCGCTGCTGCCCGATCTCGGCTGCTAGCGCACGCGCACTACATCAACTGCAATCAGGATTGATTGTTTTCACTTCCTTGGTCCAATATAGCTGGTTTCTCACCGCATACATCACACTTCCTTTTGAGAAAGCGTGCTGCGAAACAGCTGTCAAGAGGTTATCTTACCACCAGAACCAGCCTCCCACTACACCACCAGGTAGAGGTATTGCATGAGTCCTTTCTGGTCATTTACATAGTGCTCTCCATTCACCTGCACAGTTTCCTAGCCTTGGGCATTTACCACTTACTTCTATTTGTCTCACTCCAACTTCACACTTGCGGTGTGTTTCTTGTGGCAGGGCTGTGCATGTGTCAGGGAATTTTACACTCTGTGTATAGACCATTTTGGTTCTCTCATGTGGGGCACATTTTTTCATATGCCAGACTGCAGGTACATATATAATCCTCTCAGTATGTGCCCCCTTTAGTTTGCCACTTTATTTAATTCAGTACCATACTGGTGTGTAAATTTTAACACAAATATTACATCTATTATACGCATAATAATTGTGGCTGGTTCTGTGTGGTAATTTTATTTACCTCATTTTTCCCCCTTTTTTCTACTACCCCCTTTCCACACTCACCGAGGACCTATTGTATATATTACATGTTGCTTATAGTACTTTTCTACTTGATTTTTATTGAATAAAATGTATTTTGCAACAAATCGTGCTTCATCTCCTTTCCTCCTTTTGTTTGCTAGTTTCCAAAATGTAGTCACTTGTGGGGGAGCTCCACAGTTTAGGCACATCAGGGACTCTCCAAACGCGACATGGTGTCCGCTAATGGTTTTAGCTAATTTTGCTTTCAAAAATTCTAATGAAGCTCCTTCCCTTCCGAGCCCTGCAGTGCGCCCAAACAATTGATGTCCACCACATATGGGGTACTTAGGAGAAATTGCACAATACATTTTATGGTGCATTTTTTCCTGATATCCTTGTGAAAATGCAAACTTTTATGTTTTAAGTAACATTTTTGTGTTGAAAAAAAATTTAAAAAAATCATTTTTTCCTTCCACATTGCTTTGGTTCCTGTGAAGCACTTAAAGGATTTATAAACTTTTTGTATGTAATTTTAAGCAATGTGAGGGGTGCAGTTTTTAGAATGGTGTCACTTTTGGGTATTTTCTGTCACCTAGTCCTCTCAAAGTCACTTCAAATGTGATGTGGGTCCCTAAAAAAATGGTTTTGTAATTTTTTTTTTCGAAAACTGAGAAATTGCTGATGAACTTTAAACCCTTCTGTGAGGTAAATCCTGGCATATGAAGAGGAATTATGATTTCCAGTCATAATCGCTCTCATCACTCCGTGGTAGCACCCCCCCCCCCCCTTCTCCTTCTCAGATGTCCAACATCTGGAGAGGTGTCACATCCCATTCACACAGCAGAGGCAATCTCCTGTGATATGGAGATTAGATGAGTTGTGAACAAAGGACACAGGACGACCCCCTGCTGTGACCCTGTAACAAGAGTTCCTATCTCATTACCAGGCCATTGAAGCCACCAGACAGAACGACTCCGGTAAAATATGGTTAATATCTCGCGAGACGTACATCCGATAAATACGGCAACCATAAAAATGGTGTCTCCGCATGCGGACGATGCTGGCACACCTTTTTATATGGGAGTGGGACCTTGGGAAGTACCCCAGGCGTGATATCGGCCAGTGGGGAACTAGCAGACAAGCCATGAGTACTCTCGTTTTGCAGCTAAATTCATAACTGTCAAAATGAGAGCATTGGCGTCCGCCTACAATGTTCCCAGGCAAAGTTATGATTAATAATCCCTTGGGAATTTTATCC